>NC_060158.1:1364632-1398682 GCF_021292245.1 Micropterus dolomieu | reverse complement strand
AGGCAGAATTATAAACGTTAAAGACGACTTTACTTTCATTTTCTGAGAGACCATCTGATGAGGGATTCAGACGAAACGCACAAGAATGAGTAGTTTCTGTACTTTCTGTGAGGGAGTGCGTAGATTTAACCATAGCATCGTTTTTTTTCACCCTGATATTTCCTGCAGTTCTTGACATCTTTTGTCTCAAGCCAATTCAGCGATCCGCACAATGACCTCTTCCTTCATCCATGTCTACAGTGAAGTTATCCCATTTAACATGCGTTTTTGAGGTCAGTTCAATTTAGTTTAACTTTGGCATGAAAATCAGGGGGGTGTGCAGAGCTATTACTGTCGATCTGCGCAATGCTGAATTGGTGTTGAAACATCTGAGTCTTTTGACCTTGACATAACTGTTGCTGCAACAAAACATCAGATTTATCATGAAGGGCAAACAGTTGCACCAAACAAAGTCAAAATAACAACCACCTGATATCAACACTGCTTTTCAAATGTCCTCACTGTACATAAAAAAAAATAAATCTACTTTGATTGTAATTGTTTGGAAAATTTAAAACATTCTGCTCAGCAATAACAATATCTTGACCTTTCACAACTGAATGCACAGCGGTTATATAGGAGCAACAAAAGTGATCACGTAGACAAAACAGCTGCCAGCTGGTGGCTGATTAAATGTTCTGTTTCAGCTCTGAAACATGTATAAACATCCTGTTGTGGAGCTTAAAACAAACAGTAAATGTCCCAGCAAAAGACTGATTGTTAATGACTGACGTCTTTAAAATAATTAATAATTAATAAATGTGTTTATGGTACACAAGAAGAGCTACCTACTTTGGAAAATTCTCCTACGTAGTCTTTTGTTTTCCTAAACCCACGAATCTGTCTGTATTCAGCTTCTATTCTGTAAGCAGACGTCATAGCGTGACTCATAACTGCAGGCAGCCTGTAATTTGCTTTTATTTGATGCAAATAATGGAGACGAGACACGTAATTAGAGATGAGAGTAGGTGAAGTGTGAAAAGAAGAAATGAAGAGGAGAGAAAAGATTGGAGCACATGTGAGAAAAGGACGGAGGACGTGAATGTTCAGCTCACCTGCCCTGGAAGACCACTCTCACAGAGTGACGTGTGTGGAGATCCAGAACTAAGTCCTGACCTGGACCGTGAGACTGAAAGGATTTGTGGTCTGAGAAAAAGAAAACAGCATTGTTATAGACAAATACAAACGAGACGTGCGAAGACGTTAGATGAAAGACCAGAATGAAAAGTTTACCAAAGTGGAATGAAAACGAACAATGAGTCAAGAGGAAAAAGATTATTTAATTTGAGGTTAGAGAGACTGGAAAGGGGGGCGGTTAAAAACACATGAGATATGAGTGTAGAGGAGAAAACATGATGTGCCAGGAAAGAGAGAAGAAACGATAAAGGAGAGCAATGGAGGAAGGATGAGATGAGAAAAATTGACAATATACAGAAATAGACGAATAAAAAGAAATGACTTGAGAAAAGGAGATGAGATTAAAGGAGGAGAAACATCAAGACGATATTATAACAAATCAGTAAACAGAAGAGAAAGTGGAACAAAACCGAACTAACCAAACACGGACAGCTTGACGCTCTGAATGAAGACCCTGGTTTTTGCGGACCTCCCTCCATCCACCACCATGAAGCTCTCGTATCTCCCCGTGTCGCCGATCTGGACGTCGCTGATGATCAGGGAACAATCCCCGGACCCGAGCTTCTCCTTAGGAACCTCCACCCGGCCCTCAAACACCTCCGCCTGCCACATCTGCTCTCCCCACAGCTCGAACACGGCCTCGACCGGGGTCCTCCACTGGATGTGGCAGGCGGACGGGGCCACCTCCCCCAGACGTGGCTTCCAGCTGCAGGGAAGAACCACCTTGTCTCCCACCGTGGAGATGACAGACTGGAAATGGCTGGCAGAGGACAGCGAAGAGGAGTCTGGAGAGGAGCGAGGCAGTGAAAGAGAAAATAGACGTCCTTTAAGATGTTAAAAAACATACTAGTACTACTGCTTTGCTTTGGTCTGCTTTCTGTCCCCAAACCAAACCTGGAGAAGCAGCGTTCACTTTTTGTGCTCCATTTATCTGGAACAAACTCTGCAGGTCTGCTGAAACTCTCAGTTCGGGCCTCTGGTTATGTTTCAGATGTCTATGAGTTGTTATCAGTTCCACCAGAGAGACATTTGGTTCTCTTTTTGTAAAACACAAGTTCACATTGTCATAGGTCTACTACCATTTTTGGTGTGATCGAGATTTCGGTTACAAAGAGAGAGAGAGAAATATTCTCTAGCACTTTTGACAAAAAAAGAAATCCCAACTCAAGCTCCACTTACTAGCATGTTCCAGGTCCTTCAGTCATATCACACGGTCTTCATCAGTGGGAGGAGTTTGCGTAGTTGTCATGGAGATTGATCTGTTGACATGCAAGCTCGGAAGCTGTTACGACTTCAAAAGCAAATTCTCGATTACGCTGGATCAAACGCCAGGCATCAAACTCCACTCTTGGACATAACGGTTGAATATCAGTGTGAGAGACGGTTGAAAGCTCTGGAAAAGCTTGCACGTGGACCTTGAGTTGGGATTGTTGTGGCAAATTTTTATTTTCAAGGTCAAAAATTAACTTTGGTTCTTAACACGGTCATGAAGTCCTCAAACAACCCTCTGACATGACTGCACTCAAAATGTGCTATTTTCATACAAAATGTTTTGATTTTTAATTCAGATCTGCATCTGGGGAGAATAGCAAATGCAACTGGAACGATATCTACAAGGTGTGATTTATCATTTAGAGTCTAGTTGCACTTTCATATATCGCATTTTTATCTGTGTTTTAGCAGCGTTGATCTCTAAAACCTTACAACATGTTGTCCCTGTTTCTACAGAACAGACTGAACATCAGGTGTTACAGCACAACAGTGTGTGTGTGTGTGTATGTGTGTGTGTGTGTGTGTGTTACTCACCAACTAAACTGCCAACCAGGAAACACAGCAGTAGCTTTATGAAGAACCTAAAAGAATCAGAGGATTCATGAGAAAAGAAACCAGCAATAAGTCTATGGCAACAGACCACACCCACTTCTCCTTTTCATAATCTAACAAATAAAAAAGCTTTTATATGAGTTTTTATGGGATTGAATTAGGACACATTATTAATTTAAGTTTGTTTTAAAGGATGTAAGATTTAGGGATTAGAGAGTTAAATTTTTTTTGTGTGGAATTTTTTGTATTTAAATGGAAAAAATGAATAATTCCGCCTAAATAATCCAGAATAAGAGACGTTATGAAAATATACACTTGTATTTAATATTTGAAGTTTCCAACTTTTCTGCGCAGCAGATGTCTGACTGATTCATATTTAAAAACTGAAGCTAAAATCATGTTTATGTCAGAGCTTTAAAACAGGAGTCACGAGCCAGTGAGAGTTTTAATATTGACTTTAGGTCTGAAGCTGTGTTCTGTTGCTTCAGGCATTTCTGTACATTCAACATCTGTGTTTCAGCAGACTTCATACTGAATTAACAAATGTAGCCTGTGACTATTTCTTATTATTTGCTTTTTATTATTGTCTTGTAATTTGAAGCTTAATTGGCATCACTGCCCTGGTGAGGATAATTGCATCTAATTGAATGCGAAGGTTATGTTTCGTTTCTAGATAAGTGTTGGTTTCCACAGTAACGAAACCGCAGGTGTCCGCAGGGTGTCCGCTTGGTTGCAGTTTGCACAACGAGACAGATTCCTGCTGCAGTGACCTGAATGACCCTGCATGCACCTTTTATTCTGCAGGTATGTTCAACCTGCAGCCTGGACGCGTATTTACCGCCATATGTATAAAAAAAAAAATTCTGCATCTAGTTAAGGGACTATGTAAAAAAATATATACATAGGCAATATAAATAAAACAGGTGTAAATACTCCAACTCAATGTGAAGGAAAACATAACGCGTGCTGTTTCTTACCGGTGTCGTTTTCTGACGGTTTTCATGATGTCTTCTGTTCGGAAACTTAGTTCAGTCCTCTTCTCTCCGCTCCAAGTTCTGTGTGATGTCTGTTTACAATCAGCTGGGATCCCCGTTCTTCACCTGCCACGCTCTAAGTTTCGATTTCCTGTGTGTGTTTAACAAAATAAAAGTCCTTGTAGCCCGGCTCGCAAGGTGAGAATAAGAAACAATATGAGCATAAAGTTATTGACCGGCCACAAACTGTTCTGAACTCAGCTGTCAGGCTTCAAATCTAAAAAAGAGGCATTATTTATTTTATGTTTGTTTGTTTGTTTACTGACATTCATTTTACCTACTGTATCCTGGTCCAAGCTTATATTTTTGTATTTTTATTATTATTATTTCTTAATAAAACTTAATAATTAAGTGATTGAGGGCAATTCTCTATGTGGCCCCATCAAATGTAAATGTAGTCCCTTTCTTCCAACAAAGAGTGTAGGGACATTTTGTGGGGCTTTTATTTTGAAGGACTTCCTGTTGGTCTGACATAAGCATGTGAGTTGATTGTTCTCCGCAGAAACGAAACCTAAGGACTGCAGCTTACGTTAATCAGTTTCAGCCCTGTCTTCAAGAGAAGTGTGTGTGGTTGCTGTGTAAGTGGAAAATCATCAGTCTTCCGTTTTCTGGCCCAACTAAGACGCTGTTGGTGGTCTCTACTGTTTTTCTAATGCATAATAAAATCCCCACACACTTCCTCCCACTAAAACACTTTGTTCACTTTAGTGAACTGGCCAGACCTCCTGCTCCTGCAGCTGCACAACAAAACCTCCACAGTGTTTTCCTAGATTATGGCAGGTCTCACATGGATCCTCTCTTTGCTTTGTAAGTTAATTTATATTTATATTTTCTGATTTAAATGCAGGGCAGAGCACCAGGCTTCACTTTAGGTATCAAATTCAAGGGCGTGACACTTGAGTTTCAAGGTTGGCGACTGTGTGGGAAAAATTCAAGGGTTTTTAGGATAAGATAAGGCTTAACTTAGAAGGTTAATGTTTTATTATGTCTGGTTGTGTTTGTTTTGTCTATGTGTCTAAGTCATGGATCAGGTGGTGGTGGTGGTGGTGGTGGTGAAGTCACACCTGAAAATGTAAAATCTAAACTGAAAGAAAACAAGCTGAGACCTGTGCCTGTCCTATGGGTTTGTCTGTGTTGCAACCGGTCCGCTCAGTCCTGCTCTGCACTGGGACAGACTTTTGCTTTAGGCTCAGTTGGATTATATGAAGTATTCAGATCCTTCACTACAGTAATACTAATAGGACAGACAGGCACATTGTTAAATCTGCAGATGACACAGTTGTTGCTTCATGGAACAGAGTCATTGGCCTTTTGCACAGTGATTATTTCCAAAACCAAAGATAAATGTTATTGACTTCCACCTCCCCAGACTGTTAAAGGACAAGAAGGGACTGCAAAGGCTGTTTTATCTGCCGAGGTTAAATGTTTTTAATGTTGACAGACACCAAATGGTGCTATTCTACAGATCCATCATAGAATCTGTCTTTAACCTTCTCACTGATTTATTTCTGTGGAACTGGAACTGTGTCAGCAGAAAGCTCTCCTCTCATTAATGAATTGGAGATCCACTCGGGTCAGAGATGTAGGTCACCAGAAATGAAGTATTCGCAAGATGTTCAAGATTTCATTTAATCTAATAAATTACAATCTGCATCCTGCTTCCTCACACAGCTCAGCACTTTCTTGGTCTTTGCTTTATTCTTGTAGTTTTTATTTAGCCTTTGTTGCTTTGATCACCCTTTCTATGGATATTTCCTGAAAAACTATATTTAATTTAAATAACTAAATGTATCTAATCCAGATGTAAAAATACTCTGTACAAGTAATATTCCTGCAATGATACTTAAAAGTATGAAAGTACCTTAAAGTTAAAAGTTAAACTCCCCTGTGACATCATTAGATTATTATTCCTCGTGTATAAAAGCAGGACGTTACTGCTGTCGTTGTCGAGGTGGAGCTCATTTTTAACTATTTTGTATCTGACTGCAACTAATAATTCTTTTTATTGTGGATCAATCTGCTGATTATCTCCATTCAGCGACTGTTTCAGCTCTACTTGAGTATTAGCTAGTAGTAACTGTGATGTAGTTTATTTTTGTATGAAAAACATCTTAATTTGTAAAGTGACTGGTTACTAATGCTGTCAGATACTTGTTTTGAAATAAAAAGTATTAAATATTAAATAAATACTGAATATTTCCCACTGATGTGTAGTGGAATAGAAGTAGAAAGTAGCGTGAAAAGAAGAGACTTGACTAAAGCAAGTATGGTACTTGGTAAATATACTTAGTTTGATTCACTGTGTGCAGGAAAGCAAAATGTTTCCACATTGGATGCTGACTCCTCGGGTTCAGTGGGTTGAGCTGCATGCAACGTCGGGCTGGGGATCAAACCTCAATAGTGTTTTGGTACTGACGGAAATGTGTCCTCAGCACAGAATATCAGAAACATATTTCCTGATGTTTCTTATTCCTTTAATCTTTGTGTGGCTCATCAGATTTAAATTGGGACCCCTTTAAGTCAAGTCCTCTAAAGGAAATCATAGGTGTCCTTTACACTGGGGACGCTGGGGACATGTCCCCACCACTTTTTGAAAAACATTTGTTAAAAATGTTCTGAAAATAGCCTGCACCAAAAAAGGTGACTAACAAATGAAAAGGCTTTGAGAATGATTTGTTTGCACAACAAGAAAACATGCAGTGCAATTTAAATATGGAAGAAACAAAAAGCTGCATTACTGCATTGTATTCTGTTATATTTTTGTATTTATGAATAAATGCAGACATTTCCACCATAAATTGGAGCAGAAAATGTCTCCAGAATGCAGGAAATTAAGTCTTTAATGCTCCAATTTTCTGGGACCCCCAGAGGCCCCTTTCAGCATTTCATATTTCTTTAAAATAGTGTTAAAAATCTTCACCTCTTGTACTCGTGCATCGTCATTTCTCGTGATCCAAGTGTATCATGCACCACTTTTCAACTCAAAGTGAAGCCCTTGAGTGAAATCAGCCACGGTTACTCCGGTCTGACCTTCCTCCTCACCTGTCTTTACCCTCCTCAGGTGTTGCAGCGTGTCACCTGTCTTCAGCCTCACCCGTTCTCCGCTCTGCCCTGTTGGTCCAGGCTGGGCAGAACGCCTCGCTGACCTGCAACCTGACGTCCAGCAGCACGATCACCTGGTACTTTCTGCACTCAGATCAGCTGCAGCCTCTGCTGACGGTTACATTAGGTAAACTGGGAGTAGAAACAGTCGAGTTCCACTCCGCAGACAGCCGCATCAACAAACAGGGAGATCTGGAGAGCGGCCAGGTCGGTCTGGAGATCCTGGAGGTGGAGCAGAAGGATGCCGGGCTGTATTTCTGCACGGGGCAGTGTGAAGGAGGAGTTTGTGTTAACAGAGGAATTCATCTGGCTGTGGATGGTAAGAAAGTCATTTACTTATTTATAAATAAGTTTTAAATGAGATTTTAGCTGAATTTAGACAGTTTATCTCTGAGGAGGATGATGAATACAAATAATTCACAATGAACAGAAGGACAACTGAAGGATTGTACTTTAGCAGGAGAAAAAGCTTCTTCAGTATTAGAAATGCATGCAAGACGAATACAGCAGTGCTTTAAGCTCACAGTTTGCAGGTCATCACCATAAAGAAAAGTATTGAGCAAACATTTGATCTGATGATGGTGCTGGAGGAAACGTGAAGAAATCACCAAATTACTGCAATTCATCCAATTGTTGTTGACACATTTCACTAATTGTCAACCTGTTGGTGGCGCTAGAGGGAAAGTCAGAGGATCACCAAAGTCAGTAGGACTCGTCATCTGGGGAACATGAATGTCTGTACAAAGTTTTAGATGTGATAACTTGAACTTCATGCATGATTTCCCCCCTAAATACCCTTCTAAACAAAGATGAAAAGTCATTGTTTGAAGAACCATTAAAAGTCAACGCCCAGCTTCATTTGACAATGTTCCGGTGTGTGTTACTGTAAGAAGTCGATACCAGTTTTTCTTTTTATTTAAGATCTTTAGAAAGACTAAGTAAAGGAAAGAGTCTATTTGAGATCAGTGGTTAGCATGATGTCAATGGGGCAGGACTTCATCTCATTATTATCCAACTTCTCCTCTCTTCACTGGATGATCAGGTGACATGCAGAATAATAAAGTAATTTGAAGCCCTTCTGCATTTGATATCTGCATGTTTCACATGGAGTGTCGAAGGTTGCAGGTGAATTAAAACAACCTTTCATTTGGTTTCAAACCGGCCAGACAAATTCTGACTGTTGTTGTGGTTCACAGGAAAATGATAAAGAGTAGCCTAGTGTTTTCCCCAGCTGGAGCTTGTCTCCCCACTCCGGATGAAGCTGACATATATTTCCAGAATGTTTAATATCGGACATCTTAAGAAAGACCAGAGGTCAAAAACTAAATCAATCAGTCAGTGAACTGTTCCTGTGTTCTGTGTTTCCAGGAGCTGACGGGGAGCCAGCCAGGCAGCCGTGTTGGAGTCTGGGGATCTGTGTTCTTCCAGCCTTACTCCCCCTCTGTTTTGTTTTCATCGCTGGAGTCTACCTGTGCACAGGTGTGAAGTTGGTTGTGTCCTCTACTCTATCTTTTGGAGGACCAAAAGTTTAGACAGTGAGAGAGACGGCATGTTTGGACACTTCTTCAAACTTTAACTCTTGGTATTAAAGTGAGAATTAAGTTTAGGTTAAGATTAGGTCTGTGTCACCACCCAGCGGTGGAAAGCAATTACAATTACTCAAGTACTACTTTACTTGAGTAATTCCATGTTATGCTACTTTATACTTTCTGTTACTAGTTACTTTGCAAATTCAAGTTATTCATGCAAAATATAATAAACTAAGACATTTTAATTAAATATTATAGATGAATTACTCAGAAATATATTGTTGTGGTAAAACTTTATTTTACCTACATGAATTTGCTAATTATATATCTACTATTGTGTACTTATATTCAACTTTTGTGGTACTCCCATGTGAACTCAAGCTTTTAAGGCCACTGCAGAGAACAGTCTTCTTGCTTTAAATGCTGTTTGTCCTCTGCTTGTGGCCAGATGCTGCAAGCAGGTAGTGCTTATGCTTGCAGCTGCAACATGAAAGTCATACTACTACTCATTATATCTATAATAATACTACTAATAGTGTCTACAGTATATTTATCTGATTCTGAAATGTGCCACTCTGCATGATTAGTGCTATTTTTGCTTCTTTCTATACTTTGATGATAGTACTTTAACTTAAATTTACTTGTAACAGAATATTTCTACACTGTGGTGTTGCTTCTTTTATTTCAGTAATAGATCGGAGTACTTCTTACACCATTTCTTTCAGCATGCTGTTTGAGCGCATAAAATCCAAAATCAAGGTGAATATATACACTGAACAAAGTTATAAACGCAACACTTTTGTTTTTGTCCCCATTCGTCGTGAGCTGAACTCAAAGATCTAAGACTTTCTCTATGTACACAAAAAGCCTATTTTTCTCAAATATTGTTCACAAGGCATTTCAGAGAATTTGGCAGTACATCCAACCGGCCTCACACCAGCCCAGGACCTCCACATCCAGCAGCTTCCCCTCCAAGATCGTCTAAGACCAGCCCGCTGGACAGCTGCTGCAACAATCGGTTTGCATAACCAAAGAATTTCTGCACAAACTGTCAGGAACTGTCTCAGGGAAGCTCATCTGCAGGCCCATCGTCCTCATCGGGGTCTCGACCTGACTGCAACTTCGCACAGCTGTTGAAGAGGAGTGGACCAACACTCCACTGGGCGCAATCAACAACCTGATCAAGTCGAAGGAGATGTGTTGCACTGCGTGAGGCAAATGGTGGTCACACCAGATACTGACTGGTTTCCAGACCCCCCAATACAGTGAAACTGCACATTTTGGAGTGGCCTTTTATTGTGACCATCCTAAGGCCTTTTATTGTGGCCAGCCTAAGGCACACCTGTGCAATACCCATGCTGTCTGATCAGCATCTTGATATGCCACACCTGTGAGGTGGATGGATTATCTCGGCAAAGGAGAAGTGCTCACTAACACAGATTTTGACAGATTTGTGAACAATATTTGAGAGATATAGGTATTTTGTGTAAGTTGAAAAAGTCTTAGATCTTTGAGTTCAACTCATGATGAATGCGGGCAAAAACAAAAGTGTTGGGTTTATAATTTTGTTCAGTGTATATTATATTATTGTGTGTTAAACTATAATTAGCTCCGTTTGCGTAGTTATTCAAGTGAAGTGAAATAAAAATAAATAAATCTGCTAAAGCATATCTGCTTTCTGAAAGGAGAATGTGTTAAAAGTCAAAGTTAGTTCCAAAGATCAAAGTTGAATCATCACAATTAACACAAAAAGACGCTGTAAAACTTCTACTCTGAAAATAACATAGTGAATATTTCAGTGTTAGTTAGTCTATAGTCTGTAATAGTAACACATACTTTTACCCAAGAAAAGTATCAAGTGAACTTCATATCTCATAACATTTTCACTTCAGAGTCTAACTGTTCAGAGGTGAAATTAATTTCTTTCTCTCTTCCTCCTCTGTGCACCTGAACATGTGCTACAACAAAAAAAACAGTTCACCAGGTACTGATCATCCAGCAACTTTAATTATTGTTCAATTATGGTCAATAAGGAAGAGGAAAAAAAATAAGTAACAATTACAATCGGTAACATTCTCTTTTTAAATGGAAACTAGACTAATTCAATGTCATTACGCTCATAACAGTCAAAGCTTGTTATCAGAACTACTTAATATTCCATTAGATGGCAGCATAATCAAGCTGTCAGATGCAAAGGGACTCATTCCTACAGTCTTTTCTTACATTTGAAGACATCACAGAGAGAAATAAACTGTTTTTAACGCTGCTGATGAAACAAAAATCCCATGAGCATTTTATTTGTATTTTCTATTAGTTACAACAACTATATGTTAAACAAATCCCCCAAAGTGAAACTGATTGACACAGATCTCGTTTAAACATGAAAGTGAAAATAAAGCAGGTGAAGGCACAGTAGTTCAGCACAAGGTCCCAAGTCAGTGAAGTAGGAGAAAGTTCCCAACCTCTTCAGTGACATTTACTTGATCAAGTGGATTAAGTGTGATGTCTTTGTGAGGTTGTTTGTTGATAATCAAGAAAACTTCAAGCTATATATTTATTTCCCAGAAAACTCTGAAGAGGTTTCCCCAGAGCTCGATTCACGCCTGCATCAGCAGCAGCCCGTACGGTCGGATGGACTCCTGCACGATGGCCCTCGTCTGGACGTCGTTAAAGCCTTCAGGGATGTAGACCAACCAGATGTCTTCTCTCTGGCACTTTGTCCTCTTCTCTGGGTTGATGCGGTTCTGAAGAACCACTTTGTACGTCTTCCCATCCACTTTGGACTTAAACTTCTTGCAATACTTCTCCGCCATCTTGATGTCTGGCGTGGAGTACACCCCTCTGCCCCTCGTCTCCCCGGCGACCAGAGACGCTGCAGCGACATCCAGAAACTTTGGCTCTTCGACGACACTCTTGTCACGGGTCAGGATGATGCCGAGGGAGCCGTCCATGTTGTGTCCGTTGTAGGAGACAGGCCAGGCGTCCTTCCCCGTCCCGAGCCAGGTGTCCCCGCCATCATATTTTTGCACGACCCGCAGGGCGGCCCGGTTCCACCCACAGGGACGAATGTACTGCTCGTTACCACGCGTGAACTTGGTGTCGCCGTCCTGGAAATGGACAGAGGGGTCGACAGGGTCAGACCTGGAGCCACTTGCAAGAAAATGCTAATATGCTACATGCTAATGACAATATGCGCTGCATCAGTTCTGATCTGTCAGTCGGTCATAATATCAACTGTTTTATTTACTCACTCACTCACTTCCTTCATCATTCAGTCCCTTCCACACTCACTTCCTCACTCACTTCCTCACCCTACCCCAACCCCACCCACTTCCTTATTCACTTCCTCCCTCACTCATTCAACCCCACTCCCTTCATTTCATTATATCCAAACAAGTGATTACTAACCAAACACTGTATTAACTTTATTGCGTGTGTGTGTGAATGGTGCAAGCATTTTGCAGCCTTTGTTCTTTTATACCTTTATACCGACTCATTTCAACTTTATTCTACACAAGAAAGTTAACAAAGAGATTCAGTGTTATGTAAGATGTGCGCCACCTCATCTCAGCTTTATGAACTCACCTTTATCTTGGTGAAGTCGTAGTCGTACTGAGGATGGAAGAAGTCCTGAGGGTTGATCTTCACCGTGGTTCTGAGGCTCTGCTCCGGCCCGGCGGTGGAGGGGCCTTCTGTCAGAGTTAGGGGGGAGCTGTATATGTCCTCACAGTCCTGGTCCTGCACGGACAATTTCCCTAAACTGGGGTACTCCAGCTCCTTAAACCCCTCCTGCTTGTAAAACTCCCTGAGAGCCACGATGTTGATAAAGTCCTGCGGGGTGAGCTGGGAGGCTCCGCTGGTCTGCTCGACGTTGCAGCCGGAGAGAGCAGACAGGGCCTCCAAACACAGCTTAATGTCCGGCATGGTGCTGCGAGGAAGAGGGAGGCAGCAGAGAGGCAGCAGAAAGTTTCCTCTTCCCTTAGAGAGAAAAACTCTCTTTTCTGAGTTTGTTTCTTGAAGTAAAGGTAGAAAAATAAGAGGTCGAAGTCACTTTCTGCCAGCTGCTCCGACACAAACGACTCGCTCTAGTTTCAATTTTACTACTTTTTTTACTTTTACTTTCACTTCCTGACTGTGAGTCACTTACTAAAGGTCCCAGCTTGCTCTACTCTGCTCTGAGGGCTGGGCTTCTGTTTTGGTTGTTTATCCAGGACACAGATTAAATTACCTCATTCATTCATTCATTTTGCTCAGTCCTTCAGTAAAGGTTTCAAAATGATTCATATTTGTTGCTAGAGTCAATGCTGGATTCAGATTGAATGAAATGCTGCTGGACCTGTTTGGCAGTTGTTGAATTCTTGGTGTTAAATTTTAACTGCTGACCGCAGCTCAGGTCATCCTGACACTATTTCTCCTTTCTCTGCAGGTAAACCAGCTGTTTGCTGCTGTAATTCAGTAAGAAGCAACTCGAGTCTGAGGGTCACAGAGGTCAGTAGATGGTGATGGTGATTTATTTTCTATTAAACACAAAAACAGCTCTGCTCTTTCTCCACTAAATATATTAGTTTCCATGTAAAGATATAACTTATAACATGAGAGAAACTCATAAATTATCACTAATGTAATGTTCCTTTTTCTTTCTTTCATCTGTCCTTTTCTTATTTTGGAAAAACAGCATTAGTAATCCCAATTTTACTGCTAACTGTTGGCTAAAAGCAGGAGTGCAAGACACATCTTTTACTTAAAGAGGTGGTATTATGGTTTTTGGCTTTTCCCCTCTCCTTTATTGAGTTATATTCCTTTTTTGTGCATGTAACAGGTTTGCAAAGTAAAAAAGGTCAAAGTCCAGCCCAAAGGGAGTTCCCATCTCCCACAGAAAACTCTGCTCTTAACTGAAAACAGCTCACTTGTAGTCCAGCCTTTACTTCCCTTTCTTGTGATGTCACAAGTAAATACGTGCCATAATGCTCGCCGAGGGGCTACTCCGACAAGCCCTCAAAAACAGCGGTGGAAAAACAGTGAGCTGCAGCACACAGCTCTCCTCCCTCTTCCAAACACTAGCTACCCTCCAGGCAGTCAGTGGACATAAAGTTGTTCCTGTGATGTAGAGACAGAGCTCAGTTAAAACTTTATAGATGAAAGATCCTTTTGTTACAGATTAATAACTCCCCACTCTGAAACTCTCGCTCCAGTCCATGTTGCCGAGCTGGTCGGTTTCTCACTGACCCGCCTTTCTCTGCTTCTGATTGGCTAGTAGTATTTAACTAGGAACTGCGCATGTGCAACTCCTGACAAAGATCATTTAGAAACAAGATGCATCAATCCATAGCTAAAACGAAGCCTTCAACACAGGATGAAGGCTGCAGCAATGTGCAGTATGACAAAAACTATGGTGTTTTTTGAAAATGAAACCATGTAAACCTGTTCTGGTACAATCCCTGAATAAGATTTTGAACCTGAAAATGAGCATAATACCACCTCTTTAAGTAAAAGTAGAAATACCACAAGCTATAAATATTATGTGAATACTCTTGAAACTTCTGCATTCAAAGTTGTACAAAAGTATTAGCATTAAATTATACTTTAAGTACCAAAAATAAAATTGAAAAAGGTCTGATATCAACTCGTATGCCACAAAAGCATACAGATTGTGCCTTTAAACTAAATCTTCTTAAAATCTACTTAAAGAGGCTATATGTAGTCTTTCAATAAATCACTTTTTGACGGGCTGAAGCCTCACTTAGAAAATGAACAACAAGCCTGTCTTCTCTGTTGCTGGTACAGCCACTATTCTTGACGGTATCTGGTCAGGTTGAAACTGCATGCAAGAGCCTTTCTCTAAATACATGACAACCCGCCAGCTAAAGAAATGCAGTCCACTAACAGCACAAAACAACCGTTGCTAACGTTACCCGGTGCAAAATACTATAGTTGTAACGTGATGGCTTTCCACATTACTTCACCAGCTAACACGACCTATATTACTATCATGTGTACCACCGGTATTATGTCAAAGTGCTTCGTAACGTTCAATTTGTATTTAGAGTTGTTTTACCGAACACTCTTAGTTGCTGTAACTTACGTGACCGGCTTAATATACAATATACACTGAACAAAATTATAAACGCAACACTTTTGGTTTTGCTCCCATTCATCATGAACTGAACTCAAAGATCTAAGACTTTCTCTATGTACACAAAAGGCCTATTTCTCTCAAAGATTGTTCACAAATCTGTCAAAATCTGTGTTAGTGAGCACTTCTCCTTTGCCGAGATAATCCATCCACCTCACATGTGTAGTATATCAAGATGCTGAACAGACAGCATGGGTATTGCACAGGTGTGCCTTAGGCTGGCCACAATAAAAGGCCTTAGGCTGGCCACAATAAAAGGCCACTCTAAAATGATAAGAATAAAAGATTAAGAAATTGTTCTGGTTCTGCTCTCGTCTCATGGACTCTAAATGCTTTACGTTAATGCACATGTTCTCATGCTTCATGCTTCATGCTTCATGCTGTGAACATTACATCCTCTTTGTTTTAAACACTCTGCAGCTCTTTTAATTTTGAAAACATATATGCTTTACATTTTTTCAAATATATTCAAACTATAGTATATATTTTTAATAGATTTTTGCAGTACTTGTTTTTTCTTTTCTCTTACTATCTTTGTTGTTAGGCAGCAAAATACAAAATAACAGAGTCTGATTCTGATGTGACTGAAGGTTTCATCTATTTCCTGCAGCGAGCTGTTGACCCTGCAGTTTGATTCGTGTTCTGTCTCTGCAGGATGTGTCTTTGCACTATTCCAGCCTGAAGCATGCAAACAATCCCCGCCCCTCTGGCCAAGGAAGGACAGGATTGGTCAAAACGGATGTCACGTACTCGACAGTGACCAGTCGCAAGAACCCTAACGGATCACATGATCACAGATAAACCCGCCTTAGGGCATGGTCACACGTGCACTAATCCAGGCGAGTGAAATCTGCATGTTGTGCTGAATGCAGTCAGTGCAGGATGTGACAGCAAGTAAGCTATTTAAAGGATAATTTTTAATATTATGATGATATGTAATTTGCTTCCTTACAATCATTGACCTACTCAAATGCACCACAGAAGAATGTTACTGCTCGCACATAATGAAAGTTTAATTGTACATACTCTATAGGCTTAGCCCAAAAAGCACTGTTTTTAAGCTCCTCTTTCACTGTTTTTCACTTGTATCTGTCAAGAATTTGTTTTCATTTTTAATAAATACATTCTGATGCAACAGGCTCCTGTCGTTTTATACAACCCATCATTTATGAAATGCTTGTTAAATAACTTAAAAGTCAACAATACACATTTAGAATATACAGTTTTAAAAAATTTATCTGGTGAGGAAGTTTTACTGAGGATGATACAATATTTGGGCACCTCTGTAAAAAAAGTTACACATGTCTAGTGTATAAAAGTCAGCAATAGTATCGACACGCCCGGCCTGCAGCGGAAGCTAAGAGGAGTTTGCATTGCCTAATAACGTCTGACTTCCTGATCAACACCAAAGGTGATGCAAGATAGCTTTTCCTTTGCTCTTGTTTGAGCAGATAATTAATATAAACAAAATAAAGTTTAACATGTATATTAATATATATTATATTATTTCGTGTGTGTGTGTATAGTTGCAAGAAAAAAAGCATGTGATAGTTTTGAATTACCTGGATTTCTGGATAAAGTAGTCATAAAATGTGATCTGATCTTCATCTAAGTCACAGACAAACACAATCTGCCTAAACTAACTCCACACAAACAGTTATGTTTCATGTTTTGATTGAACACACTGTGTAAACATTCACAGTGCAGGGTTAGAAAATAATGTGAACCCTTGATTTTGATAACTGGTTGGCAGCAGTTTCCTGTGGCTTCAGATCAGTCCTGAACAACAAGAGGAATTGTGGACCATTCCTCTTTGCAAAACTGTTTCAGTTCAGCAAGATTCTTAGGATGTCTGGTGTGAATCGCTCTCTTGAGGTCACAGCATCTCACTCGGGTTGAGGTCAGGACTTGTGTATTTTGTTCTCCTGAAGCCATTCTGTTGTTGATTTACTTCTGTGTTTTGGGTCGTTGTCCCGTTGCATCACCGTTATCTGCTTCAATTGGCGGACAGATGACCTTACATTCTCTTGCGAAATGTCAGGCAGCAAAGCAGCCCCAAACCATGATTCCCCCTCCACCATACTTGACAGTTGGGATGTGGTTTTGAAGTGAATTTTTCTTTGTTGAAGAGGATAAAATAAATATCCACCCAATGTGGGAACTGATTACAAAACCCTTTGATTGAGAGTTCCATGCTACCAACCAGTAGTGGTCTGGCCATCTGGAGTATCGAGGCCGGTGGGCTGCCTTCCTTAGTCTATACCTTTTTACTAATAAATAAAGGTTCTCCCCTGTTAGTCTATTGGCAGCCCTTTGCCACACCCCATCCATCTCACTCACACACCACAGTGACACTGACAGCTGGAAAACGAGCTACAACAGAAAATCAGCAGAAAAGCTGAGCTGAGTTTAACTGAAATGCAAGTAAATGTAATAAACGTAACGGACTAGTTCTGTAGTGGCACTAGTACCAGGGCCACAGACGCTCAGACCGGGAAGAGGAAGATGCCACAGCCCGGTTCATGGGTGAAAGATTAAACAGAGAGGACAGTGAAGCCACAGATAGTGCAGCTGAACAGTACAGTGATCCCATACATGGATTTATTTCTGGGGGCCCACCTCAATATCATCGCTGACCGCCACATATTGATTATCGGTTTTTTTTTACTAGGCCTATTAAAAATTGTATTTTTGCAGAGCTGCGCGCAGTACATCTCTCTGGCTTTCCATACATGCAATAATGTCACAGTTAATATCATGGGACATTTATGCAGCAAAACAAAAACAAATATTTAAAAACTTGACAGGTCAGAAAGAGGAAACGCTGCAGAGGAAACAGAATTCAACTTTTCTGACGGAGCTCAGAATTGATCAGGAGGACGGCTGCTTTCCTCCAGACACTGTCTCCAGTCTTGCTGACTGTGTGTGAGACCGTTTGGATGTGTTGAAAAACACAGCATATTATTTAACATTACATCCAGGATTACATCCTGTCAGCTTGTCGGGAGATTTAAATATGAAGTTATGCTGCTGTGGCTCGTGCGTAAATGCGCACAGCGTCTCTCTTGATGGGGAGACGCTTCACCCTGTTTCACACATCCTGAAATTCGCTAAATGTATTTATCGCCCAAAATTTTGCCTGCAAACAGCGGTGCTCTCAGTTAATGCGCGCACAACGTTGTCATGTGCTTCATGTGTTCCCCCAGCTCTGGACACTGACCATCGATGTCCCCAGTGTCCCCACCACTTTTTGAAATGGCTGATTTTGTCCCCATCACTTTTTCAAAGCATTTGCTGAAGGTTTTCTGAAAATTTGCTTTTCTTATAGATAAACAAGAGTCTCTATGTGCATAGTTCTGGATCCGCCAGGTTCCCCTAACACAGAATGGAGGAAATTAAGAGCTTAATGCTCAAAATCTTCTGGGGGAGGAGCCCCAGACCCCCCAATCAAATAGCCTATTTCATTAATGAATATTTCTTCAAAATAGCATTAGACTATCTTGTTGTCTTGTTCTCGTGACTCCAATATTGTGCATTTTCACGTCACTACAGTGTTTGGTCACACCACTAATATGAGGCCTTAAATGTCCCCACCACTTTTCTACACAAAGTGACGCATTGTGTAATCAGCTGCCTCCACGTGGTCCTAAAGCCTTTATTTTAGTTGAGCTTGTTATCAATGTTTTTTATTCAAATTTGTTTTATTAATAGGCTATAGACTAAGTATAATTATGGAGGTCCGGACCTCCGAGACCTGATAGCTGGTCACAGCCATGCCTTTTTAAAGTAGTAGCCTACTGCCATAGTGATCAATGGCTGTGATACTGCCAGGTGGTTTATTAGAGGCTGGTCCTGTTTGTACGCGTGTGCATTAGCAGGACGGCCGTGGTGGAGTATACAGTGGACTGGATTACAACATAGTCTATATTTTAGTGTTTTTATGCTACTATGTTTTGAGATAGTAACCTGAAAGTAACGCATACTTTTTCATGTTCTTTATAAGTTCACCAGGTAGGCCTACTGATCATCAACTAACTTTAATTATTGTTCAACTTTGGTCAACAAGGAAGAAAAAAAAGATAAGTAACAATTAAAATCAGCAAAAATAGAAACTAGAATAATTTAATGTCACTGCTCTGACAATAAATACTGTGTACTATTCCACTAGATGGCAGCATAATCAACCTCTCAGATGCAAAGGGACTCAAACTCTGGGACCTGTTGATTATTGCATCTTTATTTCCTGGTCCCACAGTCTTTTCTTACATTTGAACACATCACAGAGAGATGGTTTGATTGATGCTGCCTGGATTTATATTCAGTGTCTAAAGATGAAACAACAATCGCATGTTCATTTTATTTTTATTTTCTAAAAGTTACACCAACTACGTGTCAAACAAATCCCCCAAAGTTAAATTGATTTCTGCAAAGCTCGTTTTAAACATGAAACTGAAAATAAAGCAGGTGAAGGCACAGTAGGTCAGCACAAGGTCCCTAATGCAGGAAGTCAGTGAAACACGAGAAGGTTCCTAACTGCTTATTTACTTGATCAAGGTTGAGAAGTGTGATCTCATTTTTTGTGAGGTTGTTTGTTGATAATCAAGAAAACTTCAAGCTATATATTTATTTCCCATATTTTTAGTTCCACCCACAGGGACGAATGTACTGCTCGTTACCACGCATGAACTTGGTGTCGCCGTCCTGGAAATGGAAAGAGGGGTCAACAGGGTCAAATGCTAATATGCTACATGCTAATGACAATATGTGCTGCATCAGTTCTGATCAGGTCATAATATCAACTGTCATTTATTTCAACTCACTCACTCATCCCCCAACTCACTTCCTCCGGTCAGTATATTCTGTAGCTTCATACTTGACATTTACCCAAACAAAAGAAAATTCAGTCAAGTTAAATCAAGTTAAGAAAATCCTGTATTAACTTTATTGTGTTATTTACGTCAATCTAATAATTAACTATTCATCTCACATTTATTCAGCATCTAAGTTCGAAAGTTAACAAAGAGATAAAGTGCAGCTAAGTCCTGCAAGCACCTGACCTCAGCTTTATGAAGTCACCCTCGTGTTGGTGAAGTCGCAGTTGTACTGAGGATGGAAGAAGTCCTGAGGGTCGATCGTCACATTCCCGCCATGTCCCGCAGCGATAAAATCCCTATGTCGGGGTACTCCAGCTCATTCAACCCCTCCTGCTTGTAAAACCCCTTGAGGGCCACAATGTTGCTGAATTCCTGCGGGCTGAGCTTGGGAGCTTCACTGTCCTGCTCGACGTTGCAGCCAGAGAGAGCTGACAGGGCCTCCAAACACAGCTCAGTGGCCAGCATGGTGCTGACAGGAACAGGGAGGCAGCAGAAAAGAAAGTTTCCTCTTCACTTAGAAAGAAAAACAATTTGTCATCTTTTTTCCGAGTTTGCAGATGTTTTTTTCTTGAAGTAAAGGTAGAAAAATAAGAGGTCGAAGTCGACTCCACTAAATAAAGTTTCCATGTGAAGATGTAACATGAGAGAAACTCATTAATTATCCCTAATATTATCTTCCTGGTTTGCCTTTTTCCCCCTTTCTTCAGCTGAAAAAAAAAAACAAAATGTAAAAACAGTCACTGTGGTTTTAGGGGATGTTATATGCCGGACTGTTTCTTGGCTGGTAACCTCCTGCCTGGCATCCTCAGAGTGATGACAAAACTCCAGGTCTGGTATCAATCCTCTCCTCTAAGTCTCAGCAGGAAAGCAAACGACCTTATTTCCCAAAATGTTGAACTTTTCCTTTAAATGCGGGTCTAAATGTAGTTTAATTTACAGGACTGAATGTAAAGTTGAGTGAAATAGACATAGAGTGGAATAGTGTTTTTTAAACTGAGTATATATTTACTTTATTAAAGTGCATTTACATGTACGGTTAAGATCAAAAACAGACTCATTGTTTCATATGTGACATTTCGTTCCTCTGACTGTTTGGTTTCTATTTGGCGGCAGGTCTGGTGATGATGGACGAGTAGATGACATTGAGGTGGTCCTGTTCCGGCGGCGTCCTGTTGGGTCTCTCCCTCCAGTTCTGTCGGCCCAGAGAGGCATAATGGATCGTCTCCTCGGGCAGGGACGGACTCCCGTAAACCTCATACTCTGCAGAGAGACAGGTGAGCGTATTTAAGTGTGTTTATTTAAAACACACCTGAGGATTAATGAAACATTCAGGACAAAAGGTGCGATGGTGTCACCTGTTTGTGTGTCGGACGTCTTCCACAGCTGCAGCTCAGTGTCCTCATGCGTCTGTGCTGCTGCTGCTGCAGACGAAACAGAAGAAACTCCTATCACTGATGAAGATGCTGCTTGAAATATTTTCTGAAAAGAAGCTTTCTATCTTTAAGAATAAGAACAACTAAATTTAAGTCAAGGTTTGACTATATGCACAAACATTTTAAAAGGTTTTTGTGGACGCTATTGTGTCATGCCATACACTGCCACCCTCTGGTAAGACGTTGTAAGTGCAACTTAAATTTGGTAACATCTAGTAACAACTGAGGAGTAATACAATTGTTAAACTTTCCAAGTATTGATTTTATGTTGGGAGGAAATTAGGATTAATCACCTGTCCAATAAATTGGACATTAGGCATCGCTGGCTATATTTCAACTACAATTAACTATAACTGAGACTTTTCTTGAAAATACTTCATGTGCACTAATTTCTTTGGATGTAAATCAATGGATTTATGTGACACTTGCAGTTTTTGTAACAAAAACAAGATTTTGTGCAGATTATTTCCAATTTATGAGTAACATTAAGTGTGTTGCAGCAAGTGATAGAAAGGCATTCAGGATAGTGGAGCAAATTCCATCAGAATCAAGTAAGGATAAAATTAGTGGCAGTGATGAGGAATGGCTGCCAGAAATAGGTGGATCCCCAAATGCTAGCAGCAGTGATAGTGGAGCTGAGGATGCCGAGGAGTCAGAAGTGAGGTTCAACCCTTTTGCATCGCATTAAACAGTATTAGAATATGTTGAAATATGTGACCACATTAGTTTAACAGCATTAAAAAATATAGATTTCACATAATACATAATTTAATTTATTGGTTTGTTAAATAAATATTTCTTCCTTATGCGCACGCTGTCCACCTTAGTACACAAAAATGTGTATTTAAAAAAAATTAAAATAAATATTTTATTATATAAAAACACACATCCTGACAGAGGCTGTCGTAATTCGTGCATGAAAGGGCTAGTATGCAGCAGTTTATTTACATTTATATTTATTTACATTTACATTTTTTGTTTGGCTGCGAAGGTCTAATGGCAGAAGAAGTCGGGTGACGTAGTACAAAGGGCGACAAAGTCTGTGTAAGGAGGCGGTGGGGTGGATGGATGTGTCAAGTAAAGTCAGGACTTTCACTGAGGAGACCGAGTTTTAAGTCTTGTGTAAAAGAAAGTCAAATGTGACATGTTTGAAGTTAAATAACATTTCGTAGATTACTAACTTCAGGTGATTTAACGTGACCCAAACCATGTACCGTTCTTAAATCTAATCAAACTACAATCCTTTCAGTTTACCACGTGGTAAACGTCATGTAACTTACTTAACGTACTTGTGGTTCTGTACGCTTGTCGCTGGACTGGTACTTGCCAACGCTCGTACATGTCGTTTTGGACCAAGTCACAGCAATTATTATATATACTACAGTCGCCTAATCTGACACAGGGACCATTTTAACACACAAAATATCATGTACCCTGAATCCATATTATGTTATATTTTGGCCTTTGTGTCTTTATTTAATTAATTTTTTTAATTTGTACCTAATCTAGAAATAATGGCACTTGCGGCTCTCCATATATTTGACCTACCTGTACGCCTGCATTTCTTCTTCCTCCGGCACTTCATGCTGATCATTATAACACAGACTGCAGCCAACAGGAAGATCATGAACCCCAGCCCGACCACAGCAACCACAAGCAGGGCTGAGCGAGACCACAGACAGAACATCTGTAAACAATTAACTTCATGTGTGAAAGAGCAAGGGAAGTGCGTGCAGCTGACCTACCATTCTCACGTCTCTTCTTCTCCTTCGTCTTTATTTCAGCCACATCTGACAGACACAACAGGAAGAGCACAAATATTATTGATATTCTGTACAACAGATCATCCGCTTCCTGCCTTCGGAGCAGGATCCCTCATCTGTCTCCACTTACTGAGTTTTTCCCCGTAAAAGTTTTTTTTTGAGGAGTCTTTCCTCGTCCGAATGGAGGGTCTATGTATCCGGTATGAAAATTTAAATTTATGATATTGGGCTATAAGTAAATATTGACTTGACTTGACATTATTGTCATGTGTATGATGAAGAATCATTATCATTTATGGTAAATCACCACATGTTCAGAAAAAAATAAAAAAATGATTTTTATGTTTATTATTATTATAAATGTGTGTCCACCAACAGACTGGAGACAACATTTCCTAATATTCATACATATAACTGATTAGCAACTAAACCAGTTTTAGCAAAGTAATGTCATGTATGGGTCATGGATAAATAAATTACAACTTAGTAGATGAACTCTTTATGCCTCCCCTCTGTCATTGTGGGTAAACTGATTTTCTTACACTTCAGTGTTGTGTCCTTAGTGTTAATATAGCGAAACAAATCCTACCTGTGTTGACCGCAGCAGGTGATGCAGTTGTACTGGCGGTTTGTTCGATTCTGGTCGGCTCTGGCTGCGCTGATTAATC
Organism: Micropterus dolomieu; assembly: GCF_021292245.1. Classification (NCBI taxonomy): domain Eukaryota; kingdom Metazoa; phylum Chordata; class Actinopteri; order Centrarchiformes; family Centrarchidae; genus Micropterus; species Micropterus dolomieu. The sequence goes on along the minus strand of NC_060158.1, from coordinate 1,375,146 downwards.
AAAAAGTGAATGAATCACTTTGAACAAGTTGTTGTTTTTCTCAAGGTTAATGCAAAACGCACCTACCTCAACATGTTTCTTTAAATGTGAACTGAGGACAATGTGCATATTTGAAGTTCATCAGTGTAAGCGCCACTCAACGTAATCAAATATTTTTACAAATTAATAAACAATCTCTTTTTTAAGTCATGGCAAAGCTGGATAATGTGTAAAATAATTAAAATGCTTTGTACCATAATAGCATTTTCAAGTAAGTAAATCAAGTCTAATCTAGTAAATCAATGACAACAATGACAGCACGTGCACATTAAAATGAATGAACAATAACACAGGTTGGAATGATGAAAACATATTGTGATACTGTCACCCATGATTAGTTATAAATCAAACCTGCAAATGTTAATTATTTAAATAATAAAAGTATAGGCTACATTTGATTCTCTTTGTTTAGGAAACACAGGACAAAGAGCCTCTTTTAGTATTTATTTCTGAGCAGATTAAATCAAGTTTATAAATCAGCTTCTTTAGCAATATATATGTTAAACAAAGTTATTCAATTCCAGCTGGATGAGCAGTAAAGTAACTCACCTGTCAGGACGGTGACTCTGACCCACATCTCTCCATTACACTGATACTCTCCAGCGTCCTCTGGCTGCAGGTCCCGGATCTGCAGGGCATCGTTGTCATAGCTGAGCCGGCTCCCCTTCCTCTCTGGTGTCACCGTGTTGTTTTTGAACCGGGTGAAGATGGCCTCCTGCTTCCTTCCTTCCCTCCTGTGGTACCACCTCTTTTTGGGTCTGGAGGAGCCGCTGCAGGGGAGCAGCAGCGTCCGGCCTGCAGACACCCTGAAGTCATTGCCTGAGGGGCAGGAACAAAGAGGAACTATGGGTATTTGTCATTGTGTCTGTCAGCTGGTGGTTTTTCACAGAGGGAGTTGTCCCTCTACTATTTATAATTTTTATTTTAAAACATACATTGACTCTTTGTTTTTGTGCATTCTGTTCTCACGAATTAGTTTTAATCCCTGACATCACAGCGGTGGCTCAAGGCCTGTACTTAAAGAGGCTACAGTTTGGAGGTAGGCCCTACTTGTGCTGTCCTTGAGAATTTTCAAAACGAATGCCACTTTATACTTTATTACTTCTGCGTTTACTCCACTAAATGTCAGAGGGAAACAAAGTACTTTTTACTCCAATACATGTTTTGACAACTTTCACTACTAGTTACTTTCTAGATTCACATTAATACAAAACAGAATCAACTAATAAAGAACGTGATGTATTATTGTGGATTACTGCAATAACCAGGTATCAGGAGAAACTAGTCGCACCTTTACCAGCTGCATGCTTGCATGTATCACTTTCTATAATATAATAATATACATTATTCTGAAATGGGCCATTCTGCATAAAGAGTACTTTAAAATAAACTGCAGTACTGAAATATTGGATGAGACTTAATAGTCAAACTTTAGGTAGATGTATAATTGAACCACTGCACAAAGTCTGTCAAGGTTGACTGAGTAAATTATGGGCCATGTTTTCCTCTTTTTATTCCACTAGGTGCCACTGGTTAGCAGGTCACTGCTTTTCATCAATTATTTTACATAGAAACACGGGTATTTGTAATTTCCCCAGTTAAAGCAAACTCAAAACGTTGTCCATGTTTTCCTGTTGTGGGGATGAATTCAGTATAATGTCCATGTCCAACGTCAGAGTCACCTCAGACACTCCACGAAACTACAAATGATGAAACCTGTCCCTGTTTAGGGAGGCTCTTCTTCCAGTAAGATCTTTATTGGCAAAAGATTAGCAACATTAAACAATGAAAGAATCAAAGAACAAACAAGAAAACTGCATTCCCATGTTTTTCCCATGTTGGATTTATTTGCAGCTCTGTTCCGATGTTGCAATTTTGAGTGTTATATAGCGTCCATTTCCTCCATTTTAACTAAATATCTGTCGCTTTCAATTACACTTTCTTCATAGATGTTACAGATATAAAGTACCAAACAACTCTTGCTAGACTTTATATCCTAGTATTTGTTGCAGCCATTTGTTACATACCATTTCCCAACATTTCCATCAAGTGATCCACACTCACTCCAACATGTCTGATGTCTGTGTAAGATGTAGGTAGGCTTTTAATGTGAAAAAACATCAGGCAGGGTTGAGTTGTGTTGGTAGTTTAGCTTCAATCAAAAATACGGTAAATAATAAGAATAATAAGAAAAGAGTTAGATTATGAAAACAATATTTCTAAGCATTGTGGTAAGTACAACGTGAATCTCTTCTACTGATGTCAAGTTCTGTGGAACATAACTTGACATCAACAAGTTCTCTGGAACTTGACATTAAACTAAATGTACCATGTGATTAATCTAAGCCGTTGCATTAGACTAAACATACGTAACACAAGAGACCAGTCTAAAATATCTGTGAAACTGGACACTGAGGCTAAACTTGTCCACCACCTCAACTGAGGAGGAAACATGTAGGAGGACTAACAGCGCCACAAGTTTCCTTTCCCGGGTAAGCAGCTAAGCTGGGCCGATTGCGTCTGAGTGTCGACTCATGCGCCTATGTTCAGTCATTGGGGGAACAAACGTGGCCCATTTACGAATGCCACATTTGGAGTGACGTCCAACTCCGTCCTGAGTCTGGAAAGCAGGCACGTCAGTCACTGCCAGTCCAAACCACTGTGGCTACCCGGACGGTTACTTATTCCTCAAAGCTCAAACACCTCTCACTTCCCGTCTGTAAATTCCAAGGTCCCATGAAATGTGTGAACACTGTATGTCATGTTCCCGGCTGTACAACTATCTATTTATCTATATCATTAGCAATAAAAGCCCTTATGCTTTACCTCTTTTCTGTAATTTTACCTCTAAAAGTGCCACTTGGTTGAACACCGAAGCACATATGCATGCATTTTGAGGTGGGTGGTGTTCGTGACACATCCAGACTGTGAGAACATTAACTTTTGAACTTTCAAGTCAAGTCACTCCCTTTGGGCACTCAGCCCTCAACATCCTCTTTTACGCAGAAAGGGATGGAAGGGCATTTACCATGTAAAAATGATTTTGTAATATCTTTCACAACTTAACAGACTGATCAGACACTAGACTGCAAATGGTTTCTGTAGATTTCTGTGGAAATCCACAAACTGAAGGATCCATATGATACATAGATGTTTGATTTCTGATCTGCTATGGTTAAAGTTTGGTCAGGTTGAGGCACTTCTACTTACATCCACTTGATTAATGAAAGATGGTGGTTAGGATTAATAGAAACCAATGCTGAATGTTGAGATGGGAACTGAAAGGTTTCTGTTGTGAGATAGTGTGTATAAACTAACCATAACCATCCTACCAATATAGAGAGTTTTATGACCTGCAAAACAAACCTCTAATATCCCGTTCCTTTAACGGTTCATCTATAGATGCACACACATATTGCACTTTAAGTTTTGTATGCCGCATTAAATAGGCACACTTTGGGTTCAGACCTCTATACAATCTTGGAAACTGTCCCTTACAGCACTTATTCTGTTTTTGGACCAACTATGGTGCCACCCATGTCCATTATTGGTAAATCCCCTCACCTCTCTGCCAGTTTGGGAACAGGCTTGGCCCTAACTCTACCCCTAACACTTCTGGTGTTAAAGTCTCAGGCTTTGCTGACTAAACGATCCACTTTGATCTCTGCTCTAAGAGGGTTTGTAGCTCTCCGTCACGTCCCTGACAAGCAAGAGTTATAATTTACATGACCACTAGAGGTCCCCTTCAAACTCTGTTTCAACACATTTGTATCTAACGAATGTCAAACCTGCGTGATCTCCCAACGCGTTCTCATCTCAGTGCGTCATTACCGACGCTTTCAGACAGCGTGACAAAGTGGAATTATTTTACGCTAAAGGTACCCTTCAGCGTCCGTATGAAACGCCACCGTTTGCTACGTCGCAGCAACTCAAAGGAGGATAGTCGGTCGACATGCACAAAGTCAGATCTATTCTCTTGTATATTTATAAATGCTGAATGTGTCGACACACATCTAAATATGTCTTTAATTCCCATAATGCACCACTTATATCTCCACCTGTACCTGTCAGCACCTGCAGCTCGGCCACCAGCCGCTGGTTACAGCGATACTCCCCGCTGTCAGACTCATCGAGCTGCAGGAGGCGAAGGCTGCCGTCAGACTCCAGATGGTAGCGTTGAGGGTCCTCGTTTGTCTCGTAGTGGCCCTGTCGGGTCACCGGGACCTTCTTGTCCTGATAAGTCCAGACCACAGAAGATCTGTCAGAACTGCCGCACGGCAGGCGGATGTGGTGATCCTCCGGGACGGAGAACCGGATCACTGATGGAGGACAGAAACAGATTTGAAACTCCCTCCCTGAGACCTGAGGCAGCTTTTAATGTAGGCCTTGACTTTTACTTACTGTTGCCGGTTTTAACCCAGACATACAATTTCAAACCGTTTGTTTCCGCAACCTGGCAACCCAAAACCTGATTAAAGGGGAAACTGCAGTCCTCCCTTCTGAGGCCCCTAGTTCTGTGAGCCAAAAGGGTTCGAGCATGAGTAGTAGGGTTCCTGAGCTTGAATGTGTGGTTCTTAAAGTCTGGTCAGCACAAAAATCTCTGTAGTTAACTTCTACAAACCTGGACTTCAGCTACAGAAGAGAAGCAAGAAGGTATTATAAAGTCAAGCTACCAGTAATATGGGCTGCACAGTTTGGGGGAGTAGAAAACAGAAACTGAGTTCTGATGGAGGATTTTCAAGACAAACAGGGCCTTCCAGTATTAAATGATGGCAGACCAACAAGGTTCCAAACTAATCGGACAGCAGAGTCATTCATAGACTCAACATTCACATCGCCTGAGCTCACTTTAGTGGGGGAATAGATCATGTTCCAATATTGAGAAGGTTTGTAGGGCGCTAGTAAAAGAGCAGGATAACAAGGAGAGTCAATTACTCAAAGACAAGGTGGAAAGACAAGTTCACAGGTCCAAAAGAATGTAAGATTCTTTCACGGTGGAATGATGCACGCAATCACATTAAATGACACCTCCGAATCTACGTCTGATTCCCTCTTGAAAAAGATGATGAAAATTGCAAATACTTTTAAATACATATTTGTGGATATATCGGAATATTTGGAACCTTATTTTGTTTTGTATTTATGTACAATGATAAATACTTTTATGGAGAGAGTCATTTATATATAAATATAAATGCGATCTGACTCATAACGTGTCAGTTCATGTTAAAAGAAAAAAAAATTACCAGCTGCTGTTTTAGATGCAGCGCTGTGTCACTCATATCCTGCTGATGGTCAGGGTTTAGCTTTGGTTCCTGTTTTATCAGCCATTCCTCTTTTATCTCATGGAAACATGCTCACTGTCTTTCAGCCTCAAATTACAACGCAGGAAACATACAGTCAGACAGAATTACAAAAAAACAAGTGTCATTGTTGTCATTGGAAAAAGGTGTTAAGGGCTGAATGTTAAGTACGTATTTCTTTTTTACATATACATCAAATATTGACACACATAAAGCAATATTCAAGAAATACAATGACAAATCACACTGAGAGTATAAAATTACCTTTTTTGCAACTGTTGATAAATGAAAATTCCCAAAGTAAAATGTAAAACAAATCTTTATTCTGTTGAGTCAAATGTTTTTTTTGTGTTTTATAGCAACAAACGTTCTTAAGTTTAAATCAAAATAAACATTTATTCCAAAGTATTTTATGTTAAACTTTGAAAGGTTTTGGTAAAATTGAACCCGTCTTTTATTTAGCCATGAGAACTGTTAGCGAACAAGTTCCTACATGAGGAAACACATGATTGAGATAAATGTAACACTCTTAACACAGAAAACAACTTTATACAACTATACAAAGTGACCGTAAAACAATTTTCCAAATACTTTTGCACTTGAAACATGAATCCAAAGCAAATACAAGCTACTGGTCAGATTAAAATGTTAATATACGATATTCTCCTGTACCTGTGGAGTTTTCACTGCAGCAGATCAGAACTGTGTGCAGGAACCAAACGTGACAGAAGTTTGTAAAAGTGAACATCTTCGGATATAAAACCATCTGACTGCAGAGCTGCTGCTGATCTGACTGAAGTGTGAGAAAAAGTTCCCACTCATCCCTGCTCTTCTTCCTCTTCCCTAAACAATGTCTGGGAAGAACTAAGCGTCATTGTCCTGGAACATGGAGACTTGTGTTGACAGCTTCAATAATTGCTGTAAATATCAGATGGTTAAAAAATAATAAATTAATGATTAATGTAACTGAAGATTAAAGATGCTTGTGTAATGATTCATTATATTAATTTATCAGAAGACACAATTTCAAAATATTATATTGTCTTGAATAATTTGCAAAAAGTTAATTTAACTGAATATTACAATTAGTGTTGTAGCCAAGACCGCCCAAACTGAGACCAAGTCAAGACCAAGATCAGAGTTTATCGAGACTGAGACAAGACTTTTAGGGGCTGAGACCGAGTCATCTTTAATCAACTCTCCTTTTCCATGTTTACCATCGTAGGGGGTGAGTTTTTAAAGGGAACAACACATTCATAATTAGGGTTTGAATGCATTTGAAGCAGTACGTTTTACATCCAATCAAAGTTAGGATGTTAACAAATAAATCACACGATGTAAAAACAATTTATTGATATTCCCAAAGTTATGTTCTTGACTGGTGTTGAAATAAAATCCCGAGTCCTCAATGTCAGATACCGAGACAAGACTGAGTACAAATGCGACTCGAGTCCGAGACGAGACCAAGACCATCAAAAAGTGGTCTTACTACTTTATTAATTAAAAGTTCAGCTGAAACATAATATATCATACTGCATAAATTATTGGATCAACATCCAGCTGGCAGGAGGAGATGAAGGCAAATTCTGTTTTTGGTTCTCAGGAATTTCTGTAAAACAAACAAAAATTTTAAATTAACTCGTGTTCCTTACTCAAAGCGGTTTTAATCCAGGCTGTAGAATTAAAACTTTTCCTAGAAGTAAATATTTACCTGATTATAGTTCATTATTCAGGTAAAAATATGCAGAGTCATTCATCTGTGACCTGTGGAGAAAAAAAGACAGAACAGAATAACTAAACTATATTTATGATAATAAGTCAAAACTATAAAGAATGAATTTGCTTTTCTAACTGAGAATAATCACTCAACTTTGCAGCTTAACAGCTCCTTTACTTTACTTTTATTTGGTTGTTTAGCTTATTATTTTGGTTCTCTTGCCGCACATAGGTTGTATGATTCAGTCACATGATGGCTGCTAATGACAGACAAAGTTAGCTAATTAAGAAAGTGGAACATCTAGCAGCAAGCCAGATATTTCCCTCAGGAGTTGGTGGTGGAGCCCAAACAAGAGCTAAAAGGAGACACATTAGGTGGACACAAACACCACTCTATTAGGCAACTGTTTGCTAGCACATTACCTAAAACTACTTCATAACCTTATGGTAACTTTATATCAGGCCTCTTTTTCCCTTCTGAGTGCTGAAAAATTACTTCATGTAACTTTACGTTTCAGCAAATTGTTCAAAAACACTGATCCTGCTCAATTGTCAAATACAAAGGTTTTCCACCAAACTTTTTTCTGTTTTTTCTGTAATTTTTTGAGCTAAAATGATTTAAGTAATCAATTAGCATGAAATGATATAATTAAAATTAATAAATTGGCACCTATTTTGATAATAAATTAATCATTTAAATATTTTCTGATTTTGTATTGGGTCGTTAATTGAGCATGTTTGGGCTTTGGGCTGTTGAACATTAGAGCGATTTGAAGATGCCGTCTAACCAGCTAATAATCAGCAGATGAATCAATTTTAATCAATAATAATTAGCTGCAACAACGGTTATGTTGAAATTGCAATGACATGACACTGTAAAACCTATGATAACTGTCATACACTTATTAAACTTACAATACACACTACATTATATAAATAAATACCGTCCAAGCCAACATAAAGAATGATAAAAGTCACCTTCATATTCTCTGAAGACCAGGCTAGTTTGATCAGGGAATAAGGGCTCTCATTGGGCTGAGAAGCTACTGTAAAAACAGACATTAATACAACAAATATGAATATATACAGTAAAACAAAATCACCAATCCACCACCTGAATGAGTTGTGGATGGACTGTGTAAAAGAAAGTACTGAGCCAAGGTCTTTACCGGTCTTGTTTCCTGTTGGGAGGCCTTGGATGACGGAGTAAGTGACGTCAAGTTGTTTTGATCCATCTTGAAAAACAGTTTAAATTTTTCAACATGCACAAGTTTCAAGCGTGTTTTTAAAACCAAACGTTTATATCCGACAGACCACAGATACAGATAAATTAAAATAAAGAACAACTTGTATTTCTCACCTTGTGGTTCGACCACCAATCCATCAGTTATCTCAGCGTAAACGACCTCAACCTTTTGTTCACCACTTCCTTCCAAACAAAGCATGAAGGTCACAAGATTATTAATTCAGTACACAGTCAGTGATTATCTGCTTTAAAGACCAAAAAATGACAAAACCATACAAAGTTTTACACTTTAAAATTGAAGTGACAAGTTAAAATAAAGAAAAACATTTTTATGTACTTTTGCCTGGGAAACTGTTATTATTGCAACCACGGAGATCACTTGTTTTCAATTTGCTAGAAAACTGAATGTGCTGCGATTAAGTGTGACGTTTTTATAACATTTGTGTTCACTGAAATTTTATTTGATTGGAAATGATTTCCATTAATGCATTTTCAGATATGTTTCAGGTCATCATTCAGTCACCTCGTCTTTTGATCCTGCATCTCCAAGTGAGGAAGAGGATGATGAGAATGATGAAGAGCAAGGGGAGGAATACTCCAAGCACCAAAACAACAGCTGGAAGACAAAAACAAAAAGTTCCCAACACTTACTAACACAGTACATACAGACACATATATGATGCTCGAATGCATTTCCCATGATGTGATCTTTTTTATCTGTTCAGCAACAACTGAGGCCTTGTAGCTACACACTGTGTGACGTGGAGGGACACAGGGGACACTGACTGACGACCGCTCAGCGTAGCATGGACAAACATACAGCTGATAGTCAGAGCAGCTACTTTCAGACTTTCTCTGTCTCTTCAGTGTTCTGCTTTGTACATGTGGCCATCAAGGGGTGGGGCGCCTCTGACATATATAGCACTTGTAAAATTAGTCTGTACGGCTAAATCTGGCTCATTTACATTGTGGACATTGTCCCTATGTTCATTAATGTGCACTCTCCCTTATAAATAAACAAACAAGCATTGCTGTATGACACAAAATGAATTTCCGAAAGTACTAATAAAATATCTATCTATCTATGTGGGGTCAGAATAATCTGAAAAAATAAAAACTGGGAAAATTCACTTGAAAGCCACCACAAGTCGGAACTACAACTCGGACAGTTGGCGATTGATATTGTCATATTACACAGAACATGGGAGAGAAAAAGTAAATTATTATATTTTATTCACGTATTGTACATGCCTTTTTGCTCATGTAATTTGTAAAATGGTATTAGGTTGTGACAGTTAGTTGCTGTCTACATAGATTAGTAATTTATTAGCATTAACCACGATAACAGTCAGGTAAAGCAATATTTTAGTAGTTTTAGAGAGTGTACTGGTGCAGCAACATATGTGGGACAAAATCATAAAGTTTCTGCTCAGCTGTTTCAACAAACTGTGGTAGCAAAGCAACCCATCAGCCAACGCTATGCAAAACGGTCCATGTTGTTTCCACATTATGACTTAAAGCTCATGAATTGCCTATTTTGTCACGGTTAGGAAGGGGCCAGGGAACTTTTTGTTTGGCCTCATGGCAGCACACTGAAAGCGGTCAGTCTTGTCATCTTTTTAAAACACTTAACAAGGCTAATTTATATTAACCAAGTCAACTTGAGCTCATTTTTCCCCACATTCTTAGTCCATGTCTGAGGCATTTAGTCTGTTTTACAAAGTGTGTCTGTATTCGTGGATGTCAGCAGGTACAGTGATAATTAAGTATCTCCTAGAGTGTTCTTGTCTCTCACCTTTCTCAGACTGCTCATCTTTGGTCACATTCAGATGCACAACTGGTTTTCCATCACAGTAGTACAGTCCAGCGTCATCAGGCTGCACGTCTGTTATAGTCAGCGTCTCTTCCATGGTTGAATATCGAGCGTGCTTATCCATCTCAATTTGACTGGAAACAGTGATGTTTGTTCCACGGTTTTCTCTGGTCCATGTTGGATCTCTTAACCCAGAAACAGCAGAGGGACAATTCAGAGTGATGTTGGTTCTTTCTACAACAGTGAGTCTGGCTGTTTCTCCTGCATGACCAAACACAAAGTAAAAAATATGTTTTATGTCATTAAATACATGGATTTTCTTTGAGAAACTGACCTGTTTTTACCCCAAAGGTGGAGGAATAACATGGTCTAAGTGCATTTACGTGCTGTACTTAAG
>NC_060158.1:1354814-1364532 GCF_021292245.1 Micropterus dolomieu | reverse complement strand
TGAGAGACAGAGAGGAAAGGTGGGTAAGAAGGCTGAGAGACAGAGAGGAAAGGTGGGTAAGAAGGCTGAGAGACAGAGAGGAAAGGTGGGTAAGAAGGCTGAGAGACAGAGAGGAAAGGTGGGTAAGACGGCTGAGAGACAGAGAGGAAAGGTGGGTAAGAAGGCTGAGAGACAGAGAGGAAAGGTGGGTAAGAAGGCTGAGAGACAGAGAGGTGTGTTCAGGGTCTAAACAGAAGATAACTTATTGTACCGTAAGTGTCACGGTGGGTTATGCAGAAAAACAGGGACTGGACCCAAACGCAGACAGAACAGGCAGATAAGGCGTTTGACAGTAAAATGTCTTCAGCAGCTTCACCAGCTCAGCTCAGCTGTTCCTCACCCAGTTTTATTCCTCCTACACAGCTGTTTCTGTTTCAGTTAATGATTGTGTTTCAACCTACATAGCCTACTGAATTTGGTACATTTATTGATACACCTGACAATATACCTACAAAATCCTTGACTTTGTGCAAGTGTACGTAGAAGAATTCATTTTGAAGGCAAAGGGTGGTTACTATTTGATTTAGATTTTCTTTCCGTTCACTTACATTGTATTTTAGTAATTGATAAATATAATCTATTAAGATTTTTGAAAGCATTCCTACTTTACAGCATTTTTCCACACCTATACACATATAAACAGTGGGTGAAATAAGCATTGAACACGTCACCATTTCTCAGTAAATATATTTCCAAAGGAGCTATTCACATAAAATTTTCACCAGATGTTGGTAACAACCCAATTAATCCATACATACAAAGAAACCAAAACAAAGAAGTTCAGAAATAAAGTTATGTGTAATAATGTCACAGGGAAAAAGTATTGAACACATGAAGAAAGGGAGGTGCAAAAAGGCAGTTAAAAAGCAATCTAGACCCTTGTCAGTACAAATTAATATCAGCTGGTTCAGTCCCAACTGATGGCCTACAAAAAGGTCTCATTGCCAAGGTCTCACACAAGACACATCCCATGATGGGTAAATGCAAAGAGCTGTTTCAAGACCTTTGCAACCTAATTGTTGCAAAACACAATGGTGGCATTGGTTATAGGCGCATTTCTAAGCTTCTGAATGTTCCAGTGAGCACGGTTGGGGCCATAATACGGAAGTGCAAAGGCAATTATTTCACCATAAATTTGCACATTATTACACATAACTTTATTTCTGAACTTCTTTGTTTTGGTTTCTTTGTATGTATGGATTACTTGGGTTCTTACCAACATCTGGTGAAAAATTCATGTCAATAGCTCCTTTGGAAATATATTTACTGAGAAAAATGGTGACGTGTTCAATGCTTATTTCACACGCTGTGTGTGTGTGTGTGTGTGTATTTATATTATTTCTTTTTGGAAAGTCAACAAAATAATTTGAGACAGTTTTACACCAAAGCAAACTTAAAACACGAATGTCAAAGCAGCCACAGCAATACAGACGCTTCATAGTGAGAAAGATCGTTTATAACGTGCATCTGTTTGTCTGTCTATCACTGTTAAACATTAACTGTATAAAAAGAAGTGGACATGGCCACCGTGACATCATGGTTTGTGGTCTATCGTTTCCTGGAGCCAGACTGGTTAGTAAGGTGCATCTGTAAATGGGATATTAACTAGGATGCTGGTTTAACAGGCTTAAAACAAAAAATGCATTACTTAGCAGAAAAAATGTTCTTAGACAAAAACACATACAACACCCAAGTTCCCCACTAGTTAAAAGAAGTCCACTGCAGTGGACACAATCTGCCTCTATCCTGATTAACAGCTCGCCTTGGTAGCAAGTTAATCACCTTGTAGCCCCGCCCTGAAATATACTCTGCTTCCTGGTCTCTGTTCCTCTAAATGGGACCATAATTTACTAAATGAACATCATGCTGTGTTGAAGAAGACCTGAAACTAGAGACTGAGACCATGAACTCATCAGGAAAGTGTTTACTGAGGGAATAAATCAGCTGAGAAGTAGAAACATTTTCTTACAGACTTCTATACAATCACACTTCTTTCTGCAGCCGGTGGAGTCGCCCCCTGCTGGCTGCTGGAAAGGACGCAGCTTTAAGGGACTTCTACATTGGCTTCACTTGTCAGACCCGGAGGTTGCCAGTTGCTGTTAACAGAGCCTCCAGTTTGTACACTTCACTGATCACAGACCTGTAGAGTAACATCAGTTCTGTCCAGCCTCACGCTCGCTCTCTCTCCCATTTCAATTAACTGGTCATTTGTTGCCAGCGGTTTAGACATTAATGGCTGTGTGATGTGTTATTTTGAGGGGACAGCAAATTTATATACGTTATTCAAGCTGCACACTCACTACTTTACATTGTAGCATGTTTCATTTCTTCAGTGTTGTCACATGAAAATATTTACGCAGATGTGAGGGGTGTACTCACTTTTGGGAAATACTGGATCCTCTAAGACTTCTTGTCTCTCACCTTTCTCAGACTGCTCATCTTTGGTCACATTCAGATGCACAACTGGTTTTCCATCACAGTAGTACAGTCCAGCGTCATCAGGCTGCACGTCTGTTATAGTCAGCGTCTCTTTCGTGGTTGAATATCGAGCGTGCTTATCCATCTCGTTTTGACTGGAAACAGTGATGTTTGTTCCACGGTTTTCTCTGGTCCATGTTGGATCTCTTGACCCAGAAACAGCAGAGGGACAATTCAGAGTGATGTTGGTTCTTTCTACAACAGTGAGTCTGGCTGTTTCTCCTGCATGACCAAACACAAAGTAAAAAATTTGTTTTATTTCATTAAATACATGGATTTTCTTTGAGAAACTGACCTGTTTTTACCCCAAAGGTGGAGGAATAACATGGTCTAAGTGCATTTACGTGCTGTACTTAAGGACAGTTTTGAGGTACTTGTACTTTCCTTTGGTATTTCCATTTTCATCAGCTTTATACTTCTACTCCTCTACATCTCAGAGGCTGAAATTGTAATTTTAATCCACTACATGTATGACATGATAGTTACTTTTCAGATTACAATTTGTTTACCATCCTGTCCAGTGAAAACCATGTATCTCCAGATGTTTGAGAAACTGGCAGATGATGTGTTACTTTAGTCTGACAAAATCCTCCACCTTTTAATGCTAAATAAACTATTTAAACCCCGCTTGTGTGGGCTGGAAAACACATCGTCACAAAGCTGAGAACAGGCTGTTTTGTCTGAGCTAATGAAAAGCTGACTTTTTAAAGATACGTGGTTGTCACTGGACAGCAATGTTACATGATCTTATAGACCATGATGCATTGATGCAGATTAAACTGGCCAACAGGATAAAGAGGAGTTCTACAGCAGAAAAATGCAACACACACAGCAGGAATAATAATCCAGAAACATCCAATATACCAGTGAAACACATTTTACAGTACTTTTACTTTCATACTTGTAGTATATTTTGCTGATAATTCTTTTGTATTTTTACTTTACTTTGAATACTTGAAGTACCTTAACTTAAGTAAAGCATCTGAATACTTCTTCGACGCCTGGCCATGACTTTGGTGATGCTCAGCTGTGGTTCTTCGGGTTTGAGGGCTAAACTAACATCATGGACTTTATCTTGTTCCACAAACTACTGAAGTAAAAGTCCATTTAACAAAGTTTTGTACAGTACATGGAATTTCCTTTGTAAGACTCTAAAGAACAAAAGTGTCACGTTTTAGCACAGACACAGGGAAGTAAGGATTTAGACACAGGCTCAGAAAACCAGGCTGAGCAGGTTTATTAACTTGAACCAAACGTACAACCAAACGTACAACCAATGCGAGGGAGGAACACTCTGCATGATATGAAGACAGACTCACAAAAGGCCAGGGAAGCACAGACTATACACACACAGGCTGGTTAAACACAGGTGAGACACATTAGGCATCAGCAGTTAAGACAGACTAGAAATAGAAATAGACTAAAACACAAGAGGCAGACATTTTCAAAATAAAACAGGAAACTAACACAAGTGGACATTTCTCATTCCTATATTTCTTTAATTGTAAGTATATTGTGAATTACTAAGTTCTCTTCTTTACTGAATGATCATACAGTCACAACTGTACACCACTAAAGCAGGAGTAAATGTAATGGAGGATAAGAAGGTAAAACGTAATTTCTCATTACTTTCAAAAACATTTAGTATTTAGTATTTAGTAGTATAATAATATTATAAATTCTACAATAGTTGTGTTATTGAAGGTAAAAACACATTTACATCTAATTTATATATGTTAGTAATATACAGCCCATTACTTAACAAAATGTACTGTACATGTAACAGGAAGAGACAACAGGAAGCACAACAACTTTCTTAAAGTTTGATGTTACCTGGTTTGATCACCGTCAGCTCCACAGCTGGTTCATTATTACACAGGTATCTTCCAGTGTCCGAGAGAATAACTCTGCTAATGAAAAGTGACTTAAATTTATCTGCCACTGAATTGTATCGTCTGTCTGTGTTATTTCCTCTTATCTCTCTTTCACCATCAATTATAAATATGTCAACTCTGTTTCCGTTGATCTCTCTGCTCCACGTCGCTTTACCCTCCACAGGGTGAGGACATGGCAGAGTGATCGGGCTCTTCTCCTCGACTACTGCATTATTTATTGCTGCAAAAGAAACAGAATTTCTAATAAAAAGGTATTCATAACAATTTTTTAAGCCAATTTTTCAAGCACATCTTGTTGAAGATAAATTACAAACAAAATTTTATAGTTTAAATATATAAAAACAATTTACCATAATCATTATTAGTTAAATCTAAATCTAAGCACGCTATATAAACATGTATATATGCTACATAGGTGTATACATACATAACCACATAGTAATCTGTTACATTAATCAGTCAATATTTCCATGTTTTATGTTCAGCTTTGTTGTCCTTGTTTTTAGCTGCATGTCTTTTCCTATCGTCCTGTCGATTGTTCTGTGTATAACACTGAGAGCAACTTAAAACCTGAGTCAAATTCCTTGTATGTGTTCGCATACTTTGGCCATCAAAGCTGATTCTTCATATGACCTTTTTCTAAATATGAATATGATCTGTGCTTCTGTAATACACAGTCCCCTCCAAAAGTATTAGAACGGTGAGGCAAATTCCTTTGTTTTTGTTGTTCACTGAAGACATTTGGGTTTAAGATCAAAAGATGAGACAAGAGTTCAGAATTTCAGCTTTTATTTCCTGGTATTCACATCTAGATTTGTTAAATACCTCAGGACGTACCAACCTTTGTTTGAACCCACTCATTTTTCAAGTGAGCAAAACCTTTATCAAAGCTTCTCTTCCTCATTCAATACAGACGAGAGAAGGCGAGAGCTGCGTGCTTCTTCAACCTTCTCCCGTTACTTTTCCCCTTCTTAAGGTAATTACTACTCACAAAGCAATGTAAACTTTAACACATGTTGATAGTACATCTCGTTATGTTGCGGTGATTTTTTTTAGGAGTAAAAGAAACTGTTCTGCATGTGCATATTGTTTAGAGTTTCGTGCTAACTGGGAAGATGTGTAACGTTATGCTAGCAGCCAGAGAGTCCCGCCATGTCCAAGCGTTTACTTTGTCGTTGGTGTTCAAGCGAGCTACTGCTACGTCCACATATTTTAGCCGTAAGGTTTATTGTGTATTTGTCACTGTGTGGGTGAGTTCACGTCATGTTGAGACAATGAATAATGTTAAAAGTATAATTAATTTTAGTGTTCTGCTAAAATGATTCACATTTCATAGGGTAATTTAGTAAAAAAAGATAATTTAGAATGTATTAAGATAATGGTGACTGTGGTCCTGAATCTGATGAGTGCATTAATATTGAAATGTATGTTTTTTTTTGTATACATTGTAAAAAATGATTCAATACAGACGAGTGAAGGCGAGAGCTGCATGTGTGTGCTTCTTCAACCTTCTCCCGTTACTTTTCCCCTTCTTCAGGGCACAACACAAGCACAACAATTTGGAATTTCCTGAAAAAGGAACTACTGGTGTACTGAGCAACAGACGTCCAACAGGTCGGCCAAGGAAAACTACAGTAGTTGATGACAGAAATATGGTGAGAGCTGTGAAGAAAACCCCCAAAACATCAGGAAGTGACATCAGCAACGACCTCCACAGCGCAGGGTGAAGGTATCACAATCCACTGTTGGAAGGAGACTCAGAGAGCAGAAATCTAGAGGCTGCACCACAAGATGCAAACCACTCATCAGCAGGAAGAATAAGAAGGCCGGATTGAAATTTCACAAAGAAGTACAGAGATGAGCCGCAAAAGTTCTGCAACCCAATCTGATGGACTGATGAGACCGAGATTAATCTCTAGCAAAGTGATGGAAAGGCCAAAGTGTGGAGAAAGAAAAAAACTGCTGATGATCTGAAGCATCCAAGCTCATCTGTGAAGCCTGGTGGAGGTGATGTCATGGCTTGGGCGAGCATGGCTGCTTCTGGAACAGGCTCATTAATATTTATTGATGATGGTAGCAGCAGAATGAATTCAGAAGTGGACAGAAACATTTTGTCTGCCAGTTTAAGCATTGAAACTAATGGGGAGGAAGTTTATCATTTACATTTATTCATTTAGCTGACGCTTTTTATCCAAAGCGACTTACATGTCAGAGGTCTCACGCCTCTGGAGCAACTAGAGGTTAAGTGTCTTACTCAGGGACACAATCATGGATGTCTCACAGTGGGAATCAAACCCAGGTCTCCCACACCAAAGGCAAGCATCTTATCTATGCGCCATCACCACCCGCATCAGAACAATGAACCAAAGCACACTGCCAACAAAACAAAGGACTTCATCAGGGGAAAAAGGTTTCAGACTGGCCAAGTCAATCAGCTGACCTTAACCTGCATTTCACCTCCTTAAGAGGAGACTGAAGGGAGAAACGCCCCGAAACAAAGAAGAAAGAAGCTGCGGTAAAAGCCTGGAATAGCATCACAAATGAAGAATGCAACAGTTTGGTGATGTCGATGGGTCGCAGGCTTCAGGCAGTTATTGGCAGTTATTATTAGGTTATGGCACCAAATATTAAATGTTATTTACTTTATAATTATTTGTTCCTTTACCTTTGCTCACCTAAGAATGCTGTGGTCTAATACAAACAGTGATATGTCCTGAGTTGTTTAACACATCTAGATGTGAATACCAGGAAATAAAAGCTGAAATTCTGAACTCTTGTCTCATCTTTTGATCTTAAACCCAAATGTCTTCAGTGAACAACAAAAACAAAGGAATTTGCCTTACAGTTCCAATACTTTTGGAGGGGACTCTAAATATAAAGTATACAGCACACAGGCCTAAAACACCAGGACCTCAGTCTATAGTGTGGCCTTCATGTATGACAATAGCTTAGACACCTCATCTTAACATTCAAAAAGAGCAGAAAACAACACATATTAATGCAGGTGAGATAAAGTTATGCATATAACAACAGATTAAGTTGAAAAGTCCTTACCGGCAGTGACATTACAGCCCAGAACAAAGACTAACAGGCAGCTACAGATATTCACCGTCTTCCTCATACTGACTGAAGTGACTCTATACAGGAGCCTGATGTGTACTGATGTCTGACCTCAGTCTCTGTGTGGGCTGAACAGGAAACTCTGAGTGTTTGAGTGTTTCTTAAGAAAAAATCCATTTCTCAACACATCTCAGTGTCTTTACGCCAATACTGCAGAGTACATTTTTTATTGCGTATTGATGTTCGTGTCTGTGATGAGAAGTCTTTTAAATGTGTTGAAAGCTCTTGACCACTGTATATTGTGCTGTTTGGTACAACAAAAAACACCAGAGGAAGAAGAACTTCTGCACTTTAGTGGTTTAGTTCTGCTAGTGTTCACTAACAACTATCCACAACCCGAACACGTTAATCGTATTTACGAACAACGAACAAGATAAATCGTCTTTGCGGCTCTCAGGATGCTCTGCAACCCACGTTCAGTGGCTGAATGTATTTGATTGTATGTGCAGAAATGGCTCGAGACGTATTTCCTTGTTGCGTTAATTAGACAAAGAACAAATTCTTTACATGGATGTATCAAGATCCCTGAGTGGATATTTCCACATACTGTTTACAGACATAATTACACTGTGTTGTGTACGAGTCTTGGAGAGACAGATGTGTGAGTCTCAAACCGCCTCCAGAGGTTTTCAGTCTATGTTGAATGCTTGTGCGACACATTTACACTTTTTTTTTTAACATCAGTGACACACTATAAATGGAATCTTAGTAATATCATCGTATCTGTGGCCGTTTGTCTTGGACAATAAAAGTGAGGGGGAGGTTCACCAGTGGAAATTACGGCCTTCATTCACCTAAACCACATAAGGGAAAGGTGGTTCAAGGTGGTTGATTAATAAAAATGTCAGCTTTGATGATTACAGACGTGAGAATCTCTATTGCTAGCTCAAATGTAGTTAAACAATTCCTCTTGCTGCTCAAATCATCTGTTACACTCACGATTCTGTCCTCCCTCACGCACAAATCGCTCTTACTGCTGTTACAAATCCGCCCCTGCTCGTTCTCAGACCGAGTAGCACTAAAATTAGTTTACATTTACAGTATGAACATGAAGGTGTAGATCACTGAGGCAAAGAGGGAGTAAACATCTGTGGGAGTGAGGTATTTTTAACCCAGTACTCATAGTGCACTGTATTGCAACGTGTCAAAGTGAGAAGTGATTGTAAAACCGGAAAAGAAAACAGAAAGCAGAACAACTCTGGTGAAGTTCGATGTAAAGCGATGACATCACCGTAGTGTAAGTTACACAGCTGGTTCATTAATACAGACGTATCTTTGAGTGGCTGAAACAATAAATCTGGATTTTTCAGTATTTTAACAGACTTTCCAGTGTAAATGAATCCAGTGGTTTTTAAGTTTTAATGTCAATGCAACTAAACGGTCCAAAACATGATACCTACAATGGTGCGACTAGAAGCTTTTGTTTTACATTTTCTTCCCGGAGGAACTTCAATACACTGGTGTCTTAGGGCAATTGTAGTTTGTTTTTTTATTCGGGAGCCCTGCGAGAAATTTATGAGATTTATGAGCATAAACACATTTACGAGAAATAAACTTGTATATTCTCTGAGAATAAAGTGGTAAATTTATGACATAAACACATGGACTTGTATGACAAGACACACCACCATCCTACACGCCTCCTCAAGTGTAACAGAAAGAAGTGGACGAAGTGGTGCGAACATCACAATCACAATCACACAAGACCAGACCCGGGCCAGGTTCAAGATGTGCGTGGAGGTCGGAGGTTGACCTTAAAGGAAGTGGCTGTGTGCAAAGAGTCAGTTTCCTGGTTATGAGACTGTGACCCAATCCCAATGTCCCCCCTAAGCCCTGAACCTTCATAGACTTTACTGACGTCACTTAGAAAGTGACTGAGGCTGCAAGGGCTCAAAATGCTGTAAACAGGAAAGGGACAGAACTTTGCCACTTTATCACGTTACCTTGACGACGCTGAAACACGTTGTAAACTTTTTATTTTATGTTTTTGCCTGATTTTAAGTCCTGCAGGCTCTCGCCCTACAGAGTGGAGGAGAGGTAAATGTCAATATATCTTTGTCAATAATCAATACACTATTGTTGGTCAAAACAGCATCATTAAGCAAAAACTAAAATAAATAGTTGAAGAAACTAAGTGTGTAATAAGGTGATTGCATTCCTCTGACTTCATGTGTTCTATGCAGCAT
>NC_060158.1:1348878-1354714 GCF_021292245.1 Micropterus dolomieu | reverse complement strand
TTAGTTTACATTTACAGTATGAACATGAAGGTGTAGATCACTGAGGCAAAGAGGGAGTAAACATCTGTGGGAGTGAGGTATTTTTAACCCAGTACTCATAGTGCACTGTATTGCAACGTGTCAAAGTGAGAAGTGATTGTAAAACCGGAAAAGAAAACAGAAAGCAGAACAACTCTGGTGAAGTTCGATGTAAAGCGATGACATCACCGTAGTGTAAGTTACACAGCTGGTTCATTAATACAGACGTATCTTTGAGTGGCTGAAACAATAAATCTGGATTTTTCAGTATTTTAACAGACTTTCCAGTGTAAATGAATCCAGTGGTTTTTAAGTTTTAATGTCAATGCAACTAAACGGTCCAAAACATGATACCTACAATGGTGCGACTAGAAGCTTTTGTTTTACATTTTCTTCCCGGAGGAACTTCAATACACTGGTGTCTTAGGGCAATTGTAGTTTGTTTTTTTATTCTGGAGCCCTGCGAGAAATTTATGAGATTTATGAGCATAAACACATTTACGAGAAATAAACTTGTATATTCTCTGAGAATAAAGTGGTAAATTTATGACATAAACACATGGACTTGTATTGACTTTAAAGGAAGTGGCTGTGTGCAAAGAGTCAGTTTCCTGGTTATGAGACTGTGACCCAATCCCAATGTCCCCCCTAAGCCCTGAACCTTCATAGACTTTACTGACGTCACTTAGAAAGTGACTGAGGCTGCAAGGGCTCAAAATGCTGTAAACAGGAAAGGGACAGAACTTTGCCACTTTATCACGTTACCTTGACGACGCTGAAACACGTTGTAAACTTTTTATTTTATGTTTTTGCCTGATTTTAAGTCCTGCAGGCTCTCGCCCTACAGAGTGGAGGAGAGGTAAATGTCAATATATCTTTGTCAATAATCAATACACTATTGTTGGTCAAAACAGCATCATTAAGCAAAAACTAAAATAAATAGTTGAAGAAACTAAGTGTGTAATAAGGTGATTGCATTCCTCTGACTTCATGTGTTCTATGCAGCATCTTAAGTTTAGAAAAACAATGTTAACATCAGCGTTGGTATCGATGCTTGCTTGTTTACCGTTTTTCTTCTTCTTCTCTTATAACGCAGATTTGCCGTGATTTTTCTCTCACTTCCGCGTGTCCCCGTGTTTAACGTCATGCCGCTATGAACTGTGAGCAATTCCCTCAGGCAAAGTCTGCAGAAATGCGAACTTACGAAAAGGGTCTAAAAAGGGCTCAAAATGTCTGCTGGAGTCTGTGAGGGCCTGTCTGTGTACTGCTGATGCAGGAGAATAGATGGGGATCTGTACATATCTAAAGATGGGCTTTACTAGACCAGGACATTTATTAAGAAGCCTGTCTGCCACAGTAAAACAACCATTTAGGTAATTTTTCGCCCCCTTTAGTGGCCGTACAATGCAAACACATGACAAAAATCCTGGGGCTGCATTTATAGGACCTTTGTTTACTTTGATACTACGAGCTAGCTGGCTGGCTGGCTAGCTAGCTATGTTACTCTTGACAGCCCCCTGAATTACCCTCACCACAACCATCACCGAGTGTGTGCCTAAACTTGGGTTATTGATTATATGCATGTCGACCGGTTAACCCTACAACTGCGCGCATCGGCCGTGCCAGCAGACAAGGTTAACCTCCTTCGTGTTGCTATGCATTACCGCCACCACTCCACTAGATGGCGCTGTCGCAAAAGAACTATGGTCCTAGAACTGCAGTCCCAGGATTGCTGCGGTCCTGAAACTGCAGCCTCCAGTACTGAAGCTACATAATATTGGGTAACCATCCAGCGGTGGTGGGTTGGGTGGAAGAATAGTAAGGTCGGCGTTTGGTTCCAGCGTGAAACAAGAATGATTAAAGTTAAGTAGGCCTAGTGTTAGCTATGTTAGCATTCCTAGCTAACTATTTTCACCATTGTTAGCTAACTATGTTTACCCAATACCATAAAACGTAGGTCCGGTTGGAAAAACAGAGTTCGGAATTGCAGTTTTGGGAGGCATGGATGAATGCCCCTGGTAGGAGGTAGGAGGTAGGAGCGCTATTTTAGGATACGCTGATGAGTTTGGAGGTTTGTTAAAACGACCTATGTGGTTGTTTAGGTTGGAGGACTTATTGTTATTAAACACTGTATTTAAATACAAATTCAACATACCAGTATTTTACTTAAGTATTTCCATGTTATGCTACTTTATACTTCAACTTCAACAAACTCTCATCTGACAGCTCAAGCTAGTTACTTTTCAGATTACAATTTTTCAAACCCTTTGCTCAACCGTACTTATGTAAGCATATGTAGCCATACTTTATCTTAAGGTGTTGAATGCAGGACTTGTGTGTTGGTTACTGGTAGCTTAATGTATAATAATCAATGCAGTAAAAGCCTATACTCACCAGTTCCTTTTCACTAAACTGTGCTGATCACTGATATATTCAGACAATAGAGAAACAATGGTTATGAAATCATAAGAATGTTCTGAATGTATAGCAAAGAGAGATAATGTCTCATAGTTCATAGTTTTCACGTGACATGCGCGGTGACCTGGAGGGCAAAACAACAGACCAACATAGCGGCACACAGCACGACTCCCCCGTAGAGTAGCTGCAAAAGCAGTCAAATTTTATTTGGATCACCTTTCAACTTAAGAAAAAGAAAGATAGGAACACAAACTGGAAGTGTTGGGCATATCTGATCCATATAACGTTACAGCATCCACTTCTGCATTGCTACTGTTAAAAACCGCCAGTTCCCTGACTCTGCTCGACTGCGGTAATGTTTAGCCTACTTCTACCTGCTGGGGAATCCCTCACCTAACACAGCCCAGGCTTGTCTCCTCCTCGATTAGTAAATCCCAAAGCACAACAAGCATCCAGCATTTTGTAAACGCAAAAAGTAACTCAAAGTAACAGTGCATTACTTGCATATTGGTTGGCAGGCAACGAAAATTAATGTCTTTTTGCCCTCCAAGGGAGCGTTTTCCTTGGAGTGTGACGTCACATGAAAACTATGAATAATATACAGTATATATAGATATATTAGTCAGTGCAGTTCAATTAGTTTAACTACATTTTGCAGTGGCTGGGTGATAGTTTGACTTGAATTCTCAGTACTTTTTTCAGTTGTTAACTTTTTTGGGTCATGTAGTTCAGGTAGTTAATTACAAACCACATATTTCACCCTGTCCTTTCCTTAAAACCCACCCATAGGTATGCCTGAATGAGGTTTTGCCTGTTCTAGTCACAACATCAAAACACCCAAATTTCACAGTCTGACAAAATAAATAATAAAGTACCACAATGCAAAAAAAACATGTATTAAACTGCCGTGCCTGGAGTAGTACACATTCATTTTGTGATAGAATACAGAGCACTTACCTCAAATAAATGGGTAAATGGGGTGCAAATATACACATATTTAAACCAGGAAAAGAACATACTGTTGAAAGCAGCACAGTTTAACAGTCATATGGGCCTTCAGCATTAAAATAGGACCAGTTTCAGCTGGAAACAGTTGGATAACGTTGATTTGCAGAGCGAACCCTATCTCGAATCTCGTCTCATCTAGTTAGCTAAGTGTCTTGACACGGCCCTATCAAATATATATATTTGGTATGAAAAGTCCTTAAATCAAAATCACTAGGCAAACAAGCACAAGTTTAAACTTTACAGAGGCGGTTTCTCCCTTAGCCGGAGTTTATCCATCTATCCAAACAGTTGACAAAAAACAATGTTATTTTCAATGCCTTTTTGCTGACTTACCCATGTGAGGAAAATGATAAAGTAACACAAACTCAAATGAAACAGAATTAAAATGATCATGTGGCTTCATTTGAGCTGAAAAGACAAGATGAAGCAGAACTTTGCAGTCTATAATCACAATCCTGCTCTCAGTACTTCATTCTTAAGGAAAAAAAGGCTCCTCAAGCAGCTTCATTTGTTTCCGCTGGTCTCACACTTGTGTGTTTTAACAATATAAAGTCGAGTGAATCTTTCACCACAAACACTGCTACTAAATGGTTTCTCCCGTGTGGACTTTCGAGGGTCGTTTCAGATTTTCCTTTTGTGTCAATCTTTTAGCACAAACTGAACAACTCAATGGTTTCTCCCCAGTGTGAATTCTCATGTGTGTGAACAAATTGCTGCTGAAACTGAAGCTTGTTTCACAGACTGAGCAACTGAAGAGTTTCTCCCCTGTGTGAACTCTCATGTGATTAACAGCATCTCTTCTCCATAGAAATGTTTTTACTACAAATGAAGCAGCTGATCTGTTTCCTCTCTGAATGGAGTCTCATATAAATCTTTAAGTAGTTCTTCCAGCTGTATCTTTTACCACAAACTGAGCAACTAAATGGTTTTGCTCTTGTTTGGGCTCCACTGTGGTTCTGCAGATGTTCCTTGTAACCAAATCTTGCAGCACATTCAGCAAAGCTAACTGATGCTTCTCCAGTGTTACATTCCTGATCACTTCATTGTTTTGCAGAGGGTTTAAACCTGGCTGAGGTTCCCTGGTCTCCTCCCAATCACATCACAACTACCATCAGTCTCAGGTTCAGAGCAAAGTGAAGTCTGGTCAGAGTAGCTGGTTGTAAAGGACTATCTGGATTAAAGTTCTTGGCTGGTTCTGGTCCTCCACAGTCCTCTCCACCAGCTTCTGTTTCCAAATGCTCTGCATCTCTGCTCTCTTCAGTTTGGCTTTGATGAAGCTGTGAGGACTGAGGTTTCTCTTCAAAGGGACAGGAGTGAATGGGAACTTGGTGATCTCAGCCTCCTCCAGCTCTGGAACCTGCTCTCCCTCCTGACTGCTCCAGAGTTCCTCCTGTTCCTCTTTAATATGTGGCGGCTCTGGCGGAACTAGTGCACATGAATGTATTAGTATAATATTATAACATTAAGCTTAATGTTCAGTTAAAAGTACAATGTTAGTAGCCTTTAACATTAATATAGTAATTAAAAAAGTTAAAAAAGTGAGAATAAGCAGTAAAGAGTACAAACCTGCTCTGTGTAACCAGACTTCAGGAAAACAGCGTCCAGTAGTTTCCTCTGTCTCTGTTTCTCCTCTATGGGACGACAGAGTTCCTCCTCGTACTCTGATATGGTTCACTGAGACTGCCCTGCTTAAAGTCACCAATGACCTTTTAATGTCTGCTGATGAAGGTATGTGCTCAGTCCTTGTACTCCTGGACCTTAGCGCTGCTTTTGACACCATTGATCACAACATCATTTTAGACAGACTGAGGCACTGAGTGGGGATCTCTGGTACTGCCCTAGAATGGTTTTCATCTTACCTGTCAAATAGGAAGTTTTGTGTGTCTGTAAACAACTATGTCTCCTCATTCTGTCCAGTTAAATATGGTGTGCCTCAGGGGTCGTTCTTAGGACCCATTTTGTTTTCCTTGTATCTGCTTCCCATTGGACATATTATCCATAAACATGGCATTTCTTTTCATATTTATGCTGATGACACACAAATATACTTGCCCGTCAGATCCACAGACCCTGGAATGCTGAGTTCACTTAACAACTGCCTTTGTGAAGTTAAAAAATGGATGTCAAATAATTTCCTCCAGCTGAACTCAGACAAAACAGAAATCCTGGTCATCGGGTCCCAGCAGATGGCAAATCAAATACTGCCATCTGCTGGTTCCCTAGTAAATCACATTAAGCCTGTTGAAAAAGAATCTTGGTGTTTGGTTTGATAGTAATTTAAATTTCGAGCAGCACACCACAAAGCTTGTTCAATCATGTTTTTATCAACTTAGAAATATAGCAAAAATTCGATCTATGTTAACTTTTAAGGACACCGAGACCATTTTACACG
>NC_060158.1:1343656-1348778 GCF_021292245.1 Micropterus dolomieu | reverse complement strand
CTTTTAAGGACACCGAGACCATTTTACACGCCTTCATCTCATCACGCCTGGATTATTGCAACAGCCTTTTCACCTGTTTAACCCAAAAATCTATTGATCGACTCCAGACTGTCCAGAACTCAGCTGCCAGGCTTTTAACCAGAACAAAGAAATATGACCACATTACTCCTATTTTAGCTTCATTACACTGGCTCCCAGTATGTTTTAGAATTGACTTTAAAATTCTATTGATCACTTTTAAAGCTCTTCATGGCCTCTCGCCTTGTTATATTTCTGACCTTTTAGTCCCATACGCACCAGCACGTACCTTGAGATCCTCGGGCAGAGGTCTGCTGTCTGTTCCAGAGTCTCGACTGAAAACTAAAGGGGACAGAGCGTTTGCTGTCAGGGCCCCGAGGCTCTGGAACAGCCTGCCCGAGGAAATCAGGTCGGCTGAGTCAGTGAACTCTTTTAAGTCCCTTCTTAAAACATACTTTTATAGGAGAGCTTTTCCCGATCTTATTTGACTTTATTTTATTTCTTTTATTTTATTGTATTTTACTAATTTTATATTAATCTGTATTTTAGTCTTTTCAATGTTTTCATGCTCTTATCTTGTTTTTTTGTATTATTCTTTATACTTGTTAAAGCACTTTGTAACTTGTTTTTGAAAAGTGCTCTACAAATAAGGATTATTATTATTATTAAGAAGAGCGGCTTACCAGTATCGGGTTCTTCCGTTCGGCCTAGCACTCTCTCCCCGCACGTTCACCAAATGCATGGATGCAGCTCTGGCCCTGCTGAGGCTCAAGGGTATCCGCATACTGAACTACATCGACGACTGGCTCGTCCTGGCCCAGTCTCGAGAGTTAGCGGTTCGGCATCGAGATGTCGTCCTTGCCCACCTTCTGCGTTTGGGGATGCGGCTCAACGTGAAGAAGAGCGTGCAGACGAACGCCCAACGGACCACGTTCCTAGGGGTGTTGTGGGACTCAACAACGATGTGGGCCCACTTCTCTCCCGCAGGCATCGAACACTTTCAGAGTTTTTTGGGTCTCCTGGCAGCAGCGTCCAGTATAATAGCTTCCGGACTACTGCACATGAGAGCCCTGCAGTGGTGGCTAAAATCCAAGGGATTCTCCCCAAGGGAAAATCCGCTCCGTCTGATACGGGTTACGAGCAGATGCCTTCGTTCCCTGTCTGTATGGAGGAAATCCTGGTTCCTGTCCCAAGGTCCCGTGTTGGGAACGATCTGTCACCGAACAATTATTTCAACAGACGCCTCACTCACAGGATGGGGCGCGGTCATGGACGGCCGCTTTGCGAGAGGCTCCTGGGAGGAGCATCATTTCTCTTTGCACATAAATTGCCTGGAAATGTTGGCGGTATTCAGAGCTCTGAGGAGTTTTCTGTCCGCTCTCCGCGGTCACCACATCATTGTCAGAACCGACAATACGGCAGTGGTGGCCTATTTGAATCACCAGGGGGTCTGCGCTCGCGCCCGTTATGCAAACTGGCACATCAGATCCTCCTGTGGTCCCAGCAGAGACTGCTGTCCCTCAGAGCGATGTACGTCCCTGGGACCCAGAATCAGGGACCAGACCTGCTGTCGAGACAGGGGCTGAGGCCCGGGGAATGGGAGATTGGCCCCATAGATGTGGACTTGTTTGCGTCCCGAGAGACAGCGCACTGTCCCCTGTGGTTCTCCCTCTCGCCCCCAGCCCCGCTAGGGCTGGATGCCATGGTGCAGACGTGGCCGAGGCT
Source organism: Micropterus dolomieu (assembly GCF_021292245.1). Lineage (NCBI taxonomy): Eukaryota > Metazoa > Chordata > Actinopteri > Centrarchiformes > Centrarchidae > Micropterus > Micropterus dolomieu. Next base: position 1,347,035 of record NC_060158.1, on the reverse strand, counting down.
GCATCTGTATGCGTTTCCCCCAGGGTTCTGGAGCGGGTCTGCCAGGACGGTGTCAGTCTACTATTAGTAGCCCAGTTTTGGCTGGCACGAGTGTGGATTTAATATCGCTCCTCGAGGGCCCGCCCTGGCAGGTCCCTCTAAGGAGAGACCTGCTGTCCCAGGCGGAGGGCTGGATCTTTCACCCGCACCCCGCCCTGTGGCAGCTATGGGTCTGGCCCTTGAGGGGGCGCAGTTCCTGGAGGCGGGCCTGACGACAGGAACAGTCGAGACGGGGCTCCTCGCTTCTAAACACACCATCAGCAACTGGATCATTCAGACTATTTCCCTGGCCTATCAGGGGCGCGGTATGCCTTCACCTATGGCCGTAAGGGCGCACTCTACTCGAGGCATGGCGGCTTCTAGGGCCCTCCTCGCAGGGGCGTCACTCCAGGATTTGTGTGACGCGGCTGGCTGGGCCACCCCTCACACTTTCATCCAGTTTACAGTCTGGACCTTCCTTCTGCACCCGGCACCCGTGCGCTCCCTAGTCGTGCCGCCAGGTTCTGCACGCTGGGGGCAGGCGGGGTTTCAACGCGGCCTAAGTGGGTATCTCGTTCCCATAGTGTCATCACCGACGTAGTTCGAGTTCCCTCGAAGGGGAACGTCTTGGGTTACGTATGTAACCCTTGTTCCCCAAGAAGGGGAACGAGACACTGCGTCGGTCCGCCACACCTCACCCCGCCTGGAGTGCCTTGCTTCATAGAAAAGGGCTAATGTGTCCTGTGTGCCGGCGTGCTTATATATCCCTCCGCTTATGCCGTCACACGCTACCGTTCTAGCAACACCAATAGGATTGGAGTAGTTTCATTCATAGTTCAGCCCTGCCACGCCCAGAGGCGTTCCCATAGTGTTGTCACCGATGCAGTGTAACAAGGGTTACATACGTAACCCGAGACGTTAGTCGCTGGTTGATAAAACCTCTCACGTTACACCTGATGCAAAAGCTACTGAGCAAACGTTCAAATTGTTTGGCCAATTTTTATGTAAAATTGAGTTGAAATATGGTGATTTTTGTAGTGGTGTATGGTAAGATGTGGAACAATGATGTTGTGTGGTTGTGGTTAACAAAATTTACTTTCTTACTTTGAATATATCAAATAAGTTTTATATCTTAAAGATTCCTAAAGCAGTCGTCTTACATAATGATCACTGATCTGAAATTGTACTTTCATACATGAATGCCTCCATTATGCACTATAGATGTAGTTGAATTTGAAATTAAATATTGCATTTTTCAATTTAAATTTCACTTTCAATTTATTGATGGATGGCCCCTTGAGATGCAGCATCTCATTTTCAAGAGGGTCCAGGGTCTGAAAATCATTCCTATATTAGCTTAATTCAACAAAAGTAGTCGAATTGCCTTGTAAATTTAAGTTTTGGTCCTCTCCATGAACAACTACAAGCATGTTTCACTCAGCCAATAAACGAGGATTTACTGTAAGTAGCCTAAAATGGCATAAAGTCCTTTTTACATTATATTTTTAGTAATCAGATGGCAAGCATTCTGGTATCAACAAGCAGCATCTATCACCTGTTGCGCTGCCTGTAAACGCCAAAAAGTAAAGCTGAACAAAATACCTGGCAATCCCGTTCACTGAGGATTTGTTTTTGTTTCCTTCCCAAGTCTGTCACAGTCTGTCATCCCATAAAAAGTTACCGATAGAACACCACAAGCCTCCAGGACAGCTTCTGTGCTTCTTACCGAGTCTTGTGGATCTATACTGGAGAGAAGAACACGATTCCTCCACAATATAATCCCTCATTTATGTATACCACCTTTATTTAATCAGGTCCTCTCATTTAGATCCATGTCTGTTTTACAAGAACAAAAAACATACATATCTAGACTTATCAAAAAGACATGTCACATCAGATACATTCACACACATCACTAATAGATTTAAAGGTAAAACTATGTTTTGTACCAGGCTGCAACATGCTTATTTCTGTTGTAGTTGGGCATTTTAACAGGTGGCTCTATGATGATTTATTGTTTGAGTCAGCCTCAAGTGGCCACTCAAGGAAATGCAGTTTGTGCCACTTCTTATCACACCATTAAGGAGGTTCAACAGTTTTGGTGGCCTTTAACAAACAGTTACCATGATGTATTAGCATGCTGTTGTACTAGTAAACGTCCCAAAAGCTGTAATTTCTTGGCATTAAATATTGTTTAGATACTCATTCGTTTTACAAGGATGGTAAACCAAGGAACATGTTTAACTTTTTTCTATTTTTTTTTTACTTCAGAAGCTGGTGGAGCCCAGAGGTGGCTCCCTTAGTAAAAACACACAAACAGGGCACTTGCCATATAGACGCGACCGTATAGGGGTCCAGAAGTGACACAGGAAATAAGTAAATTATAGTGATTAATTAAAGAGTAAAATTGCAATAAATAAATATCAATATACAGTATTTTTCCATCTTTGTTCATTTATTTAAATATATCCTTTTATTTACACATTTATTTGTATTCACATTTATTTATTTTCACATTTGTGTATGTATTTCTTCCTCTTTTATTATTATAATGGTGGCTGTCACACACATTCATCATTGTCCCTCTTTGCACTCAATGGCTCACAGATGTCAGACTGGATCAAATTGATTACACTTCCCATACTGCTCTTGTTTTTGTCCCCACTGATTAATCGCACAGATTAACAACAAAGGCAGAAGTAGAAGTACAGGTCAAACGAAAGATTGGTCGTTGTTGTTTTCAGGTTCTTTCGGTTTCTCCAAGGCACTGAGCTGCGTCGAACCTGCAGATCCAGAAAATAAATTACAGTCAACAGATTTTTGTCAGTTTCCTCTTGGTAAAAATTTTTACCATCTACTTCTCATTCACTATTTTTTATAGTACAGGTTTTAATTTCTTTATTCACCAATTTTGAAATTAAGTGGCTGTATGAATCAGAGATTTCCATGGATTGACAGAGTTCAATTTAATAAAACCGCACAAGCCAAAATGAGGAACTAATGGTTAAAGTTACCTTCATTATTTCCTCCAAGGAAAGTGCTGTCGATCAAGGAATATGGGCACTCATTAGGACGCAATGTCTCTGTAAAGAATTAAATATATTGAATGTAAACTGTATTTAACCAGAAATACATGACCAGAATATTTGGTTTAAATTAAAATGTGTGAGTTTAAATGTTGAGGGCTCGGTACTTACCAGTCCTCTTTCCCACTGGTGGAAGATCAGGGATGGTGCAATATGTGGGATCATTTGGATCTGATCCATCTATTAAAACATTTACCAACAAGCATTAATAACCAGAACCAAATTAAAGCCACTTGTCAGGCTACTGTTACACCACAGGCGTTGATACCCAATTA
>NC_060158.1:1324076-1343556 GCF_021292245.1 Micropterus dolomieu | reverse complement strand
ATATTGTTTAGATACTCATTCGTTTTACAAGGATGGTAAACCAAGGAACATGTTTAACTTTTTTCTATTTTTTTTTTACTTCAGAAGCTGGTGGAGCAGCTGTTAGCCCAGAGGTGGCTCCCTTAGTAAAAACACACAAACAGGGCACTTGCCATATAGACGCGACCGTATAGGGGTCCAGAAGTGACACAGGAAATAAATAAATTATAGTGATTAATTAAAGAGTAAAATTACAATAAATAAATATCAATATACAGTATTTTTCCATCTTTGTTCATTTATTTAAATATATACTTTTATTTACACATTTATTTGTATTCACATTTATTTATTTTCACATTTGTGTATGTATTTCTTCCTCTTTTATGATTATAACGGAGGCTGTCACACACATTCATCATTGTCCCTCTTTGCACTCAATGGCTCACAGATGTCAGACTGGATCAAATTGATTACACTTCCCATACTGCTCTCGTTTTTGTCCCCACCGATTAATCGCACAGATTAACAACAAAGGCAGAAGTAGAAGTACAGGTCAAACGAAAGATTGGTCGTTGTTGTTTTCAGGTTCTTTCGGTTTCTCCAAGGCACTGAGCTGCGTCGAACCTGCAGATCCAGAAAATAAATAACAGTCAACAGATTTTTGTCAGTTTTTACCATCTACTTCTCATTCACTATTTTTTATAGTACAGGTTTTAATTTCTTTATTCACCAATTTTGAAATTAAGTGGCTGTATGAATCAGAGATTTCCAATGTAACTCTTACAAAATATGTGTATTCTGGTTTAATTTGCTCCCTTTTTACTTTGTTTTATTTGCAAATACATGGATTGACAGAGTTCAATTTAATAAAACCGCACAAGCCAAAATGAGGAACTAATGGTTAAAGTTACCTTCATTATTTCCTCCAAGGAAAGTGCTGTCGATCAAGGAATATGGGGACTCATTAGGAAGCAATGTCTCTGTAAAGAATTAAATATATTGAATGTAAACTGTATTTAACCAGAAATACATGACCAGAATATTTGATTTAAATTAAAATGTGTGAGTTTAAATGTTGAGGGCTCGGTACTTACCAGTCCTCCTTCCCACTGGTGGAAGATCAGGGATGGTGCAATATGTGGGATCATTTGGATCTGATCCATCTATTAAAACATTTACCAACAAGCATTAATAACCAGAACCAAATTAAAGCCACTTGTCAGGCTACTGTTACACCACAGGCGTTGATACCCAATTACAATTTTAGAGCTTGCTTTAGAAAACGTCTCTATGTAACCCTTGTTCCCCGAGAAGGGGAACTCGAACTGCGTCGGTGACGACACTATGGGAACGCCTCCGGGCGTGGCAGGGCTGAACTATGAATGAAACTACTCCAACCCTATTGGTGTTACTAGAACGGTAGTGTGTGACATTCCCATAGTGTCTGCACCGACGCAGTTCGAGTTCCCTCGTAGGGGAACTGTAGACATCAATGCAGGATTAATCCAATTTATAAAGTGAGACAAGAAAGTAGTAGAAGAAGAAGAAGATCACTGGTTAAAGCCTGGTTTGTTTGGAAAATGCCATTCAGAACTGCATTCAAGTACAAGAAATTCAGAAAAATCATCAAAATTATCTAGTAAACATAACTCCTGTATCTTGTGACTTAACATCTCATAGTTATATGCAACAACTAGATAACATACATTTGGGGTTAGTGATATCTTCAACAAGAAATCCATGTTGAAGATATGTTAGACGGCATATTAGGGCCATGTTTAATGTTCAGTTAGATTTTCTTGGTTGTTTTGTAAGACAGAGAATAAATATAAAAGCATCTTTGTGTATGAAGTTGAAAGTGCAAAATAACCTTATAATAAAAACATAAATTTTTGCTTATTAACCAGAGTCGGATATATGACTGAAGTTGCACTTTGAGAAACAGGTTAAACATTGTGTTTCTCCTGAAGAGGATTTCAACATTTTGCATTCAAGTCATCAGAAGAGTCATAAATGTCACAATACTCACTGCACATGAATGCAAGCACAGTAGTGTAGAATATAATCTGACATCATTCTCAGTCATAAGGGAAAAGGGAAGTTGTGTTTATTTAAAATGTTACACTTCTTATTTCTCACCACTTATTGGCCGAAACACTACACCTTCCTGTATCTCATCATAGACAGGCTGCATTCCTTCACTTCCTGCGAAAAGATTACAACGTCACAATATTAGTAAACCACCGATTATCTGCTTTAAACCATGACGACAAACAGGATGCTGCTGATGCCAGATAGATAGTGATAGAAGAATCTTAATTTTAAGATTTGGGCAGTTTTCTCAGAACTTTAACTTGTACTACATTTTAAATACAAGTACAAATGTATCAAATAAACAAAAACAAACCAACTGAACAGCAGTGCCAGCCATTTTCACCGTCATCTCTAGTCCGTTTCTTAGTTTCAGGTGGCCGAGGCTAAGCCAAAGCTTCTTGTTGCAAAGCCGTTTGTGAGGTCTGGCTGCATCAATAATAATTTTGCAAGAATGTGGCTATATTCCCCAAAATCAGCTCTCACAGCAGGATCACAGAATTTACCCAGAAATAAAGTTTTATTTCTGATTGGCTGGTAGGTGGCGTTTAACTTAGCTTTAACTTCACTCTGTGTGCCTGCGCTTCTTCCATTAATTGTAGCCTATTTGTGGGACAGCTTGGTGGACGTTACCCCTTACTTCTCAGCGTGAGAAATACAAGGCGTGCCGTGTGAGCTGGTTGAAATGTGTGTCTCATGGTGAATGTGTGAGACTTGAGAGCCCTGAACTTGCATTAAAAACAAAGTAAAATATTAATTTAATATATTTCAAAATGATTTTGAAAAAATAAATTAACAGTAACTAAACAGTACCTTGGGTGAATTCAAACTTCCTTTTGAATTTGAAGTAATTTTAAGTTTGCATTTTGTGATAATATATAAAATATATATAATGTTGGTCACACCAGTATTTAAAAGTTTCACATCTAATTTACATGATTCAATGGGAATAAATGGGCTCAAATTTATGATGTTGGCAAATAGCAAACCTTTTAAGGGATCTGAGAGTCGGAGAGTCCAAAATAAAGGAAGTTATGGTGGCTTATTAGCTTTGCGTCACCATCCAGTTTTATTGAACCTACTCTGTTAAGAGTATGAACTGCCCCCACAGTGAGGGGACATGAGTCAGTGGCACAAATCTATCTTTAGAATAAACTATGAGAACGTACTGTCCCATTAGCAGCTGAACTAAGCTTACAAGCCTAGATCTTTATATGCCAGGGGGAGTAGGCCGGACAGTAAAGAAAAAATACAAAGAAGCATGAAAAGCTTCTGTGAGTAGCAGGTTAGTGTGCTGGTGGTTAGATTTAGCTGTTATTGCACATGAACATACATATTATATTGTGTAAGAAAAAATATATATCTTATATGTTTCAATTGTTAGCTCATCTTCCTAAATATGTATTCATCAAATTTCTTGATATGTATCTGCTGTAAACAGTATCTCATTACAGTGAGTACACCTCTCGCATTTTAGTAAATATTTGATTATATCTTACGCTGAAGAAATGACACCTTGCTACAATGTGAAGTAGTGAGTGTACAGCTTCTATAACAGTGTAAATTTGCTGTCCCTTCAAAATAACACATCACACAGCCATTAATGTGTAAACCGCCGGTAACAAAAGTGAGGACACATATACTGTAAATACAGGATATGCATATAGGAAAAGTTTTACTCACCTCGTTTTTTAAACCTGCGTCTCCAAGTACAGTAAAGGATGAGGAGGAGGAGGAGCAGGAGGAAGGAGACAACTATTCCAATCCCCCCAAAAAGAAGTTGTTTCTGGTCTTTAGGAGCCAATGAAAGACAAAGTAAGAATTAATAACTTATTGAATGTTATACACAGCACGGGGGAGCAGTACAACACATTACAGACACAACACTGAACAAATATGTCATTTACAAACACAGCTGAGTTTGTCTAACAGCACAAATCAAACAACAAACAAAGAGAGTATTATTATATAAAGTGCAGTATTTTGACATGCATAATATGTTCCATTGACTAGATTCTGTATCTATAGCTTAGACTTGATTGTTGCATTGTGTTTGTGTCAAATCTGATGTATGGGAGATTTAACAAACATTAATATCTGTTTCATATTTCACATTGTCTCTGTCTTTCTTGCTTTCTCTGTATGATATTATTTTATTACTGTGGTCTTACCTGGATTTGCCTCTGATGTTAATGTTGTACATGTGGTTAAAGTTGTAGTTTAAGTTATTTTTGTTATTGAAGCTGTTGTTTTATTACCTTTTGTGCGGGGCACAGAGAATACGGCAATCACTTTTTAACACTTTAAAGATTGACAGGATTTACATTAAATATAATCACTACAATATATTTAGGACAAGTAAAAGATTAATATACGATACATCCTATTAAAATTTATTGACTGAATATATTTATCTCCAAGTTATGTCGATTCAAAATGCAAATTCAATCAATTAAACCTTTTTATGTTCAAACAGCTTCCACCACTATGCTTTGCAGATTATCTCTAACTCCTTTATAGGTATCCTAAAATAGCAATACTTCATATTCAAGATATCTCCTCTGCAGTTTCAATTAGTCATAACACCAGTCTGAGATACCTAGAAAGTAGATCAAGTAAGAATTACTGTACATTCTTGCATTCATTTAAATGGAAGTTATGTATCAGGTATTCACATTTAAAATGTAATTACAATTTAAGATAAATTTGATTCTCCATGCATGCAATGGTCCATTCTTTCAAGTCAAAATATAATGAAAGAAATTAATTAAGCCTCTGACTGGTCATGAATACATTGTGCATGTGTTTAATGTAAATCCTGTAAATCTGTAAAAGGTCTTGCCAGATTTTAACAATGTGACACAGAATGTCAGAAAAATCTTTCACCATTTTTAAAAAAGGAACAAGAACTTTTTCATTGCATGTCTACCAGCAGTGATCTCTCAATTTGAACCACAGTCATGCAGAGCGAGCTGTGCGCTCAACTTCCCATATTAGACTTTAACCTCAAGTTTCATTTGCACGCTGAGTTAAACTTGACTTCAGACTGTTACTGAAAATATCTGCAGCGTCTTCTTTAAATAACTGCTTTACGCTTTTTTCTTTGTCTCTCAGACTGATCACCTTTCATCAATTTAACTATTTAACATTTCGTTCTGTTTCATCTTACTCTCGTCCTCTCCGGGTTTCTTGTTGGAACCTTTTTCTTTTGTTGTATCAGTGTTTGCAGGTGGTGTTGATGGTGCTGTTGCTGCTGCTGGACGAGGCTCTGTTGGTGTTGATGTTGTTTGTCTTGTTGTAGTTGCTCGTGTTGTTGTTGGTCTTGTTGTTGTTTGTCTTGTTGTTGTTGGTCTTGTTGTTGTTTGTCTTGTTGTAGGCATAGTTGTTGGTGTTGAGGTTGTTGTAGTTGGAGTTGTTGGTGTTGGTGTTGAGGTTAATGTTGTTGTTGTCATTTTAGTTGGAGTTGTTGTTTTGGGTGGTGCCTTGTTACCTTCAGTGTGAGATAGAAGACATACAGTATAAGGCATAATAAAGGACTCAATATGTATTTATATTGGACACTTTAAAATAGAATTTCATGAAAACGTATACTAATTTTGAAATAGGGAAAAGGATGTTTTTTAGTGTGTCACTTAAAAGTGTTGAATGCAGAGGATGGTGTTTACTTGATTTGCTATGTGTAAAATACGATCAACCTCACAAGTTTCATTAGAAGGAAGCATTACAGTTTCCCTCTTGGTTGCTCTGCAGATTAGTCATATTTTCTTTTATTTAGCCTTGTATGCAGTTATTTTTCTGCATTATCTGTTCAAAGGAATACTTAACACAAAAACACACTTTCTTGAGAGTTATATATTCAGATTGAGACCACTCTCACAACTGTGAGGTAAATATTAAGCTACAGCCTGAAGCTAATTCTCTTAGCTTAGCATAAAGACTGGAAACAGCTAGGTTCTGTCCAAAGGTAACCTCCACCTACAGGAACCTCTAAAGCTCACCAATTAAAGTGGTGGGGAAGGCAATTTATTCCAGAAGCATTTTGTGTTGTATGTGTTGAAATAATCTTTACATCCCTGCGGCAATCAATAAATCAAACGCTCTGACTCAAATATGAAACATGTCACATATATGTGGCTGTGGATTTTTACAGTTGGGTAGCTAGTCTCTCCATTGTTGCCTGCCCCAGATTTATCACATTACATCTTGTCTGTCTTATCTGTACAAAGCAAAGTGTAAAATTAGCAACCTTGTAGCGACAACAAGCCTCTTGTGCATCACTGCACCCTGTACGTCAGCTGTGAGTTAGCTAGCAACAGACAGTTTCTGTGTTTGTTTTCAGCTGAACTCTTATTCTGTTTTTACGCTGCAGTCTCTCCATTTTCCTCTTGTCTGTGTACATTTATTCAGCAGATTCATAAATCCCGGGGATAAAGGCTTTAACACATATTTGCAGACTTTGTATGCAATTGTGCCACCTCTAAAATTCACTACATGTTAGAGGTGCTGGTAGACGTTTCCAGTTTTTATGCTAAGCTAAGCTAACGGGCTGCTGGCTATACCCTTATATTTAGCGTACCGACATGAAAGTGTCAGTTTATCTAACTCAGCAAAAACAGCATTTTTCCCAAAATGTTGAATGATTACTTTAAATAGCTTTTTGACTTCTAGTCTCTCACCTTTGGTCACAGTCAGATACGCAGCTGGTTTTCCATCACAGTAGTAAAGTCCAGAGTCTTTAGGCCGCAGGTCTGTTATAGTCAGCGTCTTGTCAACTGGTGAAACATTAAAACGTCCTTTTTGCCGTATTACACTGGAGTTTCTGCTCCATGTTGAACCAGCTGATCCTCCAACATCAGGAGGGCATTTCAGAGTGACCCTGGTCCTCTCTGCAGCCGTGAGTCTGACTGTCCCTGAACACAACAAAGAAAACAACATTCATGTTTCACAATGCTCCATCATGAACTGATCACACATGTTCAGGATAAAGTCAGCGGCCACGTGAAGAGTTCTGTTCCAACAGAAGAAACTGACACCTGCGACTTCACGGAGGCGTTTTCATTTCTCCATGGAAAAGTTCCTGAATGAGTTTTTAGAGGAGAGGACTTCAATCAGTGTGATCTTTCCTACGTGACTCTATATGAACAGAGCACTTGTTTCTTCTACAGTATTTAAACATTTTAAACAAACACACAAAGTAAGAACACAGTTTAAACTCGAGTAGCATTCAAAGTGCTTCTGCACAATTCTTCTAAAGATTTTAATGTCAAAGTTTCTTGTAACTCATTCTGTTTGTGAGGAGCTCAGTTTGAGCATAAAGTTTAAATGTCATTGTTCCTGTACCGAGATGTAATCAGAAAGCAGACATAGTTTTTGCAGTTTTCTAGATAAATAATGTAGTAATGTATTTGATTTCATATTTAGTTGAGCACATTAAAATATATAAAATAATTAACAGTAACACAACAAATATATGGAAATGCAGATGTACAACATTTATCTGTTTGACTACAGTAACAGGAAGAAAAAGTGAAAAATGAATTATCTTCTGTTCCTGCCAATCTGCGGTGGCATTAAATTAAATGGTTATTTTGAGTATTCAAGAAATATGTAATGATTTTATTATATATTGCAAAGTTGTCATTAAAAGTAAAAACTATGTTTCCTTAACGTGCCGATGAATTTCAGTTTTTTCAAAGTTGAAGAAAAATGAAACATTTATCAGAGACATGATTTTATAACAGGAAGAGAAAACAGGAAGTAGAACAACGTTATTAAAGTTTGATGTTACCTGGTGGGATCACCGTCAGCTCCACAGCTGGTTCATTATTACAGAAGTATCTTCCAGCGTCTGACACGGCAGCTCTGAGAATGTGAAGTGCCTTATTTGCCTGTGAACTGTATCGTTTGCCTGGATCATTGTGTCTTATCTCTCTGTCACCATCAACTGTAAGTATGTCAACTTTGCTTCCATTAATCTCTCTGCTCCACGTCACTTTACCCACAGGGTGAGGACATGGCAGAGTGATCTGGCTCTTCTCCTCGACTACTTCATGATTTATTGCTGCAAAAGAAACAGAATTTACAAAAAGCATCAGTTTTCAGTCAGCATTTCTAATATTGCAAGAAACCCAAAAGTGGTTTACTATCAGAGTTAGAATCAGTGACTGTGACCTTACTGAACACATTTGAACTTTGTGTTCCCACATTATAACCAGACCTTTAGACTAAAGATGCGGATGAGCCACGCTCACATCTGCACAAGTGAAAGTGGAGTGAAAGTTTTGGACCCAAAGTTCAACCAACTTGAACTTTGGACACTAAATATTCTGACGTCCAGGATGTGAGATCAGCTGCATTTTGACTGACAGGAGGTGGAAATTGGACTCACAGTTACGATAATAAGACTGTTTGAGCAAAAAAGCAAATATCTGAGCAGAGGAGGATATGAGTTCAGAAAGTAGGCTAAATGTTGTTTACGTATCCCATAAAGCTTAATTAAGAAATAAAGCTTAATTATCTGTTGTTGAATATTTCTGTATGTGACCTTAAAGCATTAACTTTTACATTTTTACATCACCAGTAAATCTATTGAGGCTGTTTACACACTTCTGAAGTGCAGTTTACTTCACACTCTTCAAACATCACTTAGTCTATGAAATGATAAAAATGTAAGCAACACTATTAAAACTGATGAGACATAGTGCTGCACATGAATGAATCAAGTCCTTACCTGCCATGACATTACAGCACAGAACACAGGCTAGCAGGCAGCTGCAGATAATCGCCCTCATCCTCGCACAGACTGTCGTGACTGAACAGACAAACGGTGACCACAGCTTTTATGTGAGCTCAGAACAGGAACTCAGCTGTTTGAGTGTTGATGCATGTTCCTCTTAACAAAAATAGCGCTCTTTCTTTCTGTGAATTCTTTGAGTGATGTTCCGTCTTATTTGAACATAAAGTACGATCATATTTAACACACTCTTGATTTGATGTGTTATTTCCACTGTCTCACTGTATTGTACTGTATTAAACTGCTGCATTAGACTTATAATGTGTTTTATGATGTGACTGACGTTACAGTGATACCATCTATGTTGTCTGGTCGTAGAAGAAGTAACTGTATGTTGGAAAAATACATATTTCCACCCTATAAACGAACGTGTTACAGTCATTTTCAGCATCCAGCAGTCAGAGCCAGGTTCCAGTTTGGGTTCAGGAGGCAGACCCCATCTCCACATTTAAGTAGAGGGTTAAGACTTTCCTTTGTAGTCGTCTCCCTCTCCATTTGTTTGTATACTTATTCCATAAATGTATGTTACTAACCCAACTTATTCCTATGTCTCATAGTTTTGTGCTTTCTCGTCTTTCGTCTTTCTCCTTCTGTCACTTTCTGCCGGTGTTTCTAGCTCTGGAGCTGTGTGATCTGGATCTGTGGTTGCAAGCCACCTACTGCACCCAAGTTCCTGCTTGACACCCGCTGCTAGAATTATTATTAGTCCTATTTTGATCATTATTATTTCTATCATTATTTTTTATATTTGCATTATCACCACTACCATTCTGTAACTATACATATGTGGAACTTGCATTGTGCTGCAGTACATCCTCTTTCCTCCTGTTGTAGGGAATGGTCTAGACCTGCTTTATGGAAAGTACAAAGATAAAAGTATTATGAATTGTTGCCATAAACATCTAAAAATTTAATTGAGCAAAATATCTGTCTCTTTATCTTATTGCTGTTGATGGACTCTTAACGAGCAGATAATAACAGAAAATCCATGAAAGAAAAAAATTACTTTTTACATGAGAAGTGATTAAGACTTAGTGAAACAAGTGGACATTAAATATTAAAATGGACATTCTGTGTTCAAATAAAACAGTACTAACTGAACAGTCAGAGGCTGCAGATCTGCTGAACTCAGAACGACAAACATACCCGCCTCATGTTGGGTAAACAAAGGCTCTGACAATACTTGCACAACAACTTGCATGACAGCGGTTTACATACTGTAGCTAACTATAGAGACTGTTTAGAAAGCTAACCACACACATACAAACATCACACTCTTGAAGACGGTGAAAAGTGCGGAAATGTGCAACTAATTGTGCAAAATGTGCCAAGTGCAAAGTGACATTAAAAGTGACATTGACCACCCTCTGATATAGTAGTACTGTTTCATGCAAGCCGGTTTCATACGGTCAGCCATAACATTATGACCACCTGTTGGTCATGGTCTCCCTTTCGCTGCCTGAAAAGCCCTGACCTGTTGAGGCATGGACATCACTATAACACTAAACCTGACCACTGCAGACCGTTTTGGAGACTTGCTGCATTAGATCATGCCTAATATATCCCACTCGCTAATGAGATATTCACTGTTATTCACTTCACCTGTCAGTGGTCATAATGTTATGGCTGATTGGCATATTAATATAGGAAAGAGCAGATACTGTATTGTGCAGAACCAGTGGCAAAACCTGCAAAAAGACTGAAGCTTATCATCAGCTAAAATGCTATAAATGTACTAAAAAAAAGGCGGTTTTGCTGATGTTTAGCAGGTATAATGTTAATTCACTATCTTTGTTGAGCGTTGTGCTAACACTAGTAAAGGGTCAGAATAAAACCCTCTTTCTCTTGTGTGGAGTCAGATTTTCATACCTTGTGGCCATAATAGAGACCTGTAGCTGCCCAAACAAAAACATGATATGAAAGCATTGCAATTAAGCATTTTGAAGCTCTTTGCTGATTTCTTTTCTCAGGGCGTCATGTTGTCTGCCGATGGTCTCTTTCTTTGCCTGCGTCGCTGTACATTTCCCCTGCAGTGCTTTTTCCTTGTCCAGCTTTTGGAGTTTTCCGAATGTGCTTTAATCAGGACTTTGTGAGCCTATAAACTATTTTATGATAAAAACAACTTCCTCTACCAAGACTACAGCAATCGTGGCACCTCTTTAGGCAGGAAAAAAATCTATTGACTTCCCCCAAGCAAATATAATAAATAAAATGATGAGACCACCATGACCTAACTGTTTGAACTGCTAACAGTGAAATGCAACTGACAGCTGTGGGAGCAGCAAACTGAAGCAAAGGTCAAACTCTCGTTGTGAATGTACCACAAGAGGCTGATGAGCAGGTGGAAATAAGAGTGAAAAAAAAAAACCCTTTACGACCACAATTGGATGACCTAATTCTTTCATACCAATTGTTCTTTCTTTTTTTCTTTTTTTTAAAACCTGTCCTGCCCAGCAGCCTGGTATAGAGTATGATGATCTGGATACCATATTACCATTATACCAGATTTTACTTTAACAAGAGAGTATTAATATACTCCTTTGTCTGTTTTATTATTTATTTAATTATGTATTGATTTGTCACCAGGCCGGACAGGGGGGCAGACAAACAGACAGCACAGAGAAAGGACAAGACCTGCAAGAGAAGGGGGATGGAAGGTGGGGACAACAGGGAAAAGCTGTGGGAAACACCAAATGCAGAAAGCAACAAACCTGCAATAGAACAGAGAGGGGGGCTTGGGGAGGAGAAAAACAACAACAAACAATAAAAATAATAATAGTAAAAGACAACCAGCCGAACAGCAGCAAAACAGCTGACATATTAAGACAACTAAGAGAAAAATGAAAACAAGAAACAGTCACACACACTAAATAAGCAACACAACACAGCCACGAGAGCTGGAATAATAACAATTAATTTATATAAGTAACTGAGAGTGGGACGCCACGACTGCGCCATACCGACCCCAGCAACAGGCAGGCAAGAACCCCAGTAGCCAATAGGGGTGGGATACAGAAAAAAACAAAAAACAAAGATTCCCAGATGCACCGCGATGCAAACGCGGAAGACGCCGACCCAAATGCCAGTTGACAACGTAATGCCGACGGAACGCAACTCGCGGAAGAGCAGCGCGCACACAACATAGACCAGTGCCCCCCCCCCCAGCACCCCACCGCCGCGCAGTGAACAACCAAAACGCCCAAATACCACGCAATCATCAACACCAATGCACAAGTGACGAGTCCAACACTGCGCGAGCACGTCGACACCCAATGCCCAGCAGCCCCCTGCGAAGCCAGCGGAGAGAAACACCAGCAGCAAGTCCCAGCCCGGCAGCAAACGCGCCGCACAGGTCACCGTGCACCCGTTAATAAAAGTCCGCCGTCCCCACAACCGCCGGAAAAAACTAAGGCCGCCCCCATGCCCCCCCCCCTGGCCGCCGTGCAACACCAGCCAAACCAGCAACGAGGCAAAATCAACCAGCTCAGCTGCATGCCACCAACAACCCACCCACCCGTCAAGGGCCGAGAACTCCAGGCACAAACCCAGAACAAACCGGAGCACAGCCCTGCCCCGCACCCACACTGCACATCCCGAAAACTAACTATATACCTCAGTATCCAGAGGACACCAACTGTTTCAATAAATAACCTGATTGTGGTCTCATCTGTTCACCACTTTTCACTCTGACCACACCACAGTTCTTGTATTGATTCATGTCCTCTGACCTTTGAGAAGTGTTTTACATTTATACCACAGCACGGACATTGAAAAATAAAACTGATGTTGTGATTTCAACCTTTACACAACAAAGCTATTTTAAAGCAGGAACATTTAGATAATTTTGTGTTTGTGACTACTGTCTTGAAGCACGTTGTTTAGCTTCATACACGACCTACAACACATGGTTGGCTGGTATATTATTGGCTCTGCCCCCCTCCATTATCAGACCATATCTAACAGTCATATCCTCTCACATACAAACATGAATTTGAAAAGTCACATCCTGAATGTGAGTAGTTTTCCAGTTGTTTGCATCACATTTAGGGGAAGATCGAATTTGCATCTTTAAATGTTGTAAATTCATCACATCATAAAGTGTGAGAGGTACCAGCTTCACGCTCTAGCAGAACTTCTCTAACTTCAAAAAGCAAGTTCTAAAGTTCTACTTACTGACATTCATTTCTAAATAATCCTCAACACTTTTATTCACCACCTCAACGGATGCTGGTGAGATTATTGAGAATCCCTGTTCTCTTAAGTTTCAGAATTCTCTGAAGGTCACTTCTTTGGTGTTTGCACTCACTGTCATCGCAAGCAGCATAAACGTAACTTTATGCAGGTAACAAAGTTGCACAGTGGAATATTATCATACGAAAATAACCACAATCAGACCAGAGATCAGACTTTACCTGACTTTACACAGAAATGGTGCAGCAAAATCGACAGAGGGAAGGATGTGGGCATCAGCAAAGTTATTAATGTGATGTGCAGTTGGGGTGGAGAGTAGGTGTGAAGTGTGACAGTATGCTAGGGAAATGTAATAATAAATTCTCTAGCATAAGGTCATGCCAGGCTGCACATCCCTCTCAATTTGTTATTTTAATAGAGAAACGTTGCGTTGCTGAAAGTGAAACACAATAATGCTGATTGGCTGACGGTGACCATGCGCTTTGGAGAATATCTAAAGCTGCTATATATCAAGGATTCAAGGACTTATGTCTCAGCAGGACCTGGAAAAACTTGTCCATGCATTTATCTTCAGTCGACTCGAATACTGTAACGGTGTCTTTACAGGGCTCCCTAAAAAATCAGCTGATTCAGAACGCTGCTGCTCGAGTCCTCACTGAGACCGAAACAGTGGATCACATCACTCCAGTCCTGAGGTCTTTACATCGGCTTCTCTGTCTGTCAGAGTACTGATTTCAAAGTACTGCTGTTGGTTTATAAAGCACTACATGGTTTAGGGCCAAAATACATTTCTGATCTTTGTTATGAACCATCCAGACCTCTCGGGTCGTCTGGGATCAGGTCTGCTTTCTGTCCCCAGAGTCAAATCAAAACATGGAGAAGCAGCGTTCAGTTTTTATGCTCTGTATATCTGCAAACTTCTGCAAAACTGCAGGTCTGCTGAAACTCTCAGTTCTTTTGAATCAAGACTGAAGACTTTTCTTTTTACCACAGCCTTTAATTAAACCAAATGTAAGGCTGTAGATCCATATCGTACACCGCACTGTGACTTTTACTGTCCTGTTTTATCCTCTTTTTATTTCCTATTTAACTCTAAATGTATTTTATCCTGTTTTCATTTTCTATTTCACCCTTTTTTAAAATATATTTTAAAGCAGGTTGCTTTTATGTTTTATGTAAAGCACTTTGAAATTGCCTTGTTGTTGAAATGTGCTCTACAAATAAACCTGTCTTGCCTATAATAAATTTTGTTTTAAATTAACAAGAATTAATGACAACATGTGATAAACCCACACAGAATGGTTTTATGGTCTGCAGGTTTCCTTTAGATTTATCACCACTCTATAAGGTGCAGTTTCCTGCAGTAGTAAGTAAAACTAGGTCAGTGGTGTTAACAAGCTGACACTATGCTGCTTCTGATGTGTGGAGTCTGTTTCCTGCTACCAGTCCCGTATTCTAAACAAATGAATGGAAACTGACCAGAGAGTATATTTTCGTCGCCCACTGTACCACCAGCATAAACAGCCAAAAACAGAGCTTAAAGAGAGTGAATGTTGGACTTAATCAGGTGGACACAAACACAACTCTGATTGGGTGATGATTATCTGCTGAATGTTAAAGTTTTCTAACAACTTGAAAGGTGATAACATGTCTGCTTGTGCTTAAAGATTGTTTCCACCGCCCCCATGTGGCCAAGATAGAAAAAAAGAAACTCAGCCTACATTAGCTATGCATGTAATGACCATATAATTACTGTATTGGTAACCCAGTTCTTGAGTTTCTATTTGATCAGTGAGTCTGATTCACATGAAAGTTTGAACCAATTATCCATGTACAAAACACAAACAGGATGTATGTGTTAAAAAACATTTAAAAAAAACTTTATTTAAATAAAATTTGATAATTGTTAAATAATAAACTCTCTGATAATCTCTTTAATTAAGTATCCCTTTTATTAGAACACATTCTGATGCAAAGCTGTTAAAATATAAATAAAAGTATTATATGTATGAATACTGTATGTATTTTCCATTATACACTGAATTTTCAGACACAGAACCATTTTTATTTTAAACTTGGGTGACTTCTTCTCCAGGTTCCGATATTGATAAGTGGAGAAAGTGATGGAGAGAAAACTCCCTTTCTTGGATCAGTGAGGAAGTATTCAGATCCTTGACTTGAGCCAAAATACTAATACTACACTTAACAATACTCAGTGAAAGTTCTGCATTGAATATAAACAAATATTCTTAAAGTATTAAAAGTAAAAGTACTCAAAGCAGAAAACCCAGACAGGATTTAAAGGTCATGTTACAGTAAGGTAGATGTTGTCCATAAATTTGCCTTTCAGAACCATACAACAAACAAACAAGATAATAAATAAATATAATAAACACCATGGCAAAAAACAGGAGGTTTGCTTCTAAATGATTTTTGAAAGGAAACGTCTGTGAAGGTTCTCAGTCATCCAGGTCATAGGTATCCAAGGAAGGTTACAATCAAGGGCAACTGGACCTGGATGAAGACACTTGAAGACATCACGTCCCTCATCTGAGAGACGTCTTCAGTTCAGTTCTCTCCTGAACTGAAGTAAATACAGTATCCTGGATGATTTTAAACTTCCTTGTTTAAAAGAAAACGTGAAAATGAGGGTACTAATGTGGAATGGCTAACAGGTTAGTGAAATGCTACATAGCAGACAACATAAATTAATAGACACAATTATACAAATGGTAAACAGAAATAAACTATAATCAATGGAGCAGTGCTGTGGATGAATTTGAGTTTAAGAGTCTGATAGCTTGAGGGGAAAAGCTGCTCTGCAGTCTGGTGGTGCGACAGCAGAAACTTCTATATTCTTACTATATACTTCCCAGAAGGCAGCAGGGTGAAAAGGCTGTGGCTGGGTGGGTACTGTCCTTTAGCATCTGCAGACACCTCACCTCACTGATATCATTGATGCTAAGGAGATTGGTACTAATGATCTTCTGAGCAGTTTTAATCAATAATATTCATAGCCAAATGTGTGTGTAATACCTTCACATTCACAATAAAATTACTGTCAAAATGTGATCGCTTACTTGGAAACACAGGTGATGGTTTTTAAAAAGGCTAACCAGGGATCACCGTCAGCTCTGCAGCCACTTCATTATCACAGAAGTATCTTCCAGAGTCTGAGACACCAGCTCTGACAATGTGCAGAGATTTATCTGCCAACGAGCTGTATCCTTTATACGGTTTATGAAGGAGTCTTATGTCCCGGTCACCGTCAATTAGAAGTATGTCGACCCTGCGTCCGTTTCTCTCTCTGCTCCACATCACTTTACCCTCCACAGAGTGAGGACATGGCAGAGTGACGGGGTCCTTCTCCTTGATTGTTTTATGGATTATTCCTGCTCCTGAAACATAGTTTGTAGTTAAATTACAGGAGAAAGTATCAGTGATGTTGTGAGAGAGTCCTGCCTACCAGGTCATTTACAAGAAGAAGAATATTCAACTGTCAGACCTGAGCAGTGAGCAGACAATCAATAAGACCTTGTTGGGAGAGAAAATTTATCTGAAACTGGGATGGCAATGGCACCGTGGACACATGCCTTTTGTGTAGGAGACACGGGTTCGATTCCCGCTGTAACACATCCACCAATATGTCTCTGAATAAGAAACTTAACTCCTACTTTCTCCAGAGACGTGCAATCTCTGAAACGTATAGCAATTGTAAGTCACTTTGGACAAAATCCTCAGCTAAATGACTTTTTAATTACCTATTATTATTATTTATATATTTATATAATTATCTATTTTTTTATTATAATTATCAGCTAAATAACAAAAATTTCACTATAAGTGGGCAAACTGTATCTGCTGAATATGTGTTACCTGTAATAAAAGGAATAACAGAAGACAGTATTTGTAATGTTTTGAGAATGTCCTGCCTACCAGGTGATTTACCGCAGAATAATTTTCACCTGTCAAACATGAATGACGCTGAAGTTAGCTTCAGATTTGGCAGTTAAAGGTCAAGTGTGTTAACTTAGAATGAGACATTTACATAGCCGCGGGTCCCCCCTTACATGGATGTCACCATGTTTCTACGGTAGCCCAGAATGGACAAACAGCGCTACAGAGAATGTTTCGTCACTACGTTCTTCTTCTTCTTCTTCTTGTAGCATTCTGACAGTGTAGGCACTCATCACTACGTTGAATACGTACATTCAAAGGTGAAGAAGAAGTAATAATATACAGCAGGGCTCAGCAAATAAGGTTTCCATCTGAGCTATTTTTTATCCATTCGATGGTGGGAGAGAAGACATAATATTTGGACTAAACATTATCTCTGTTGCTAAATTGCAGGACTCTCACCTGGAAAGTTGTGTGTTTGATTCTTCCCCCCCCTCAACAAATGGATTCTGCAGCGACTGTTTCACAAGCTCACCATAAAGCATGTGCTGCAGTGTTTGTGTTCTGGCTTTTGATCCACATCCATCAACCTACGGACGCTTTTTCATTTCCCCAGTATCTCCAGGCAGAGGACATTTAGGGGAATCATGTTTTTCTGATGGCTCTTTTAGAGGTCTGTCAAGCAGGCTACACACTCTTTTAAATGTCATTCAGAATTAAAAGCTCTCAATTCAACTTGAAAAAAGCATTGCTGCAAAAACCATTCTCACACAACCACTAATAAGGAAGTGATTTTGTGAGTAACTGTTGCAGTCATGACAGAACTATTTCAGCACCACTATCAAAGTATTTATTTATTATTATTTTCTGCCTCTCTGGTGTCTCAGAAGACAACCTTTTGGTCCTGTGTAGCTATCCTACACTCTTGTGCAACCTCACGGCCAGATGCCACTAAATATTACACACTTAACCTTTAAGAGGAAACTTAAGGGAATACTTAAATTAGGTTACACCGCTGAGAGACCGATACTCCGTTTTTTGCACCTCTAACTGTTGTGAAAGCTGTTGCTGCATTTTAGGTAAAGCTATAACCCTGTCTGAAACACACTCTTTGTGAAAATACCATAAAGGGTGATTTACATGTGTTTTTCACATGTAGACAATATTAGACCGGGTCCAGCTAGCTGACTAAGCCTCATATAAAAAGCACATGAATCCCAGTTGAAGAACAATTAAACGATGTACAATCAAATGTATGCAAAATTACTAATTAATTAAGTACTGCACAAAAATTTCAAAATTAAAAGAATGAAAACTCCTTACTTGCACTGGTGTTAGAGCCCAGAACTAAGGCTAAAAGGCAGCAGTAGATGTTCATCCTCATCCTGATGCAGACTGATGTTAATCACTAATCATTCAACAGCTTGAGCGCCAAACAGGAAGCGGTGTTTTTATTTATGCGCTCCTCACAAAAGCCTCAAAATAATTTTGTCTTCTATTTGAACGTGTGAACATACGTCATTGACACTTGGTGTTGGAAGGTATTGTGTGTTTTCCCAAGTTAGATCATCAGTAAAACAATGTGCAGTACTTAATGACTGGTACTTTCCAACAGTGATATTTGTCATCTTTGGTAGTCAACCTATTTTTGTTCTTTAGGTATGATGGCGTGTTGCATATAGGAGTTACACTAATTTAGATGTTTTACTTTGGCACAATTTATTTAGTGGGACACACAAATGTTGAATTGGATTTGGTGTTTCTTCAGCGTATCAGACCGATAATGTATCTGCAAACTGATGACAAAATATCACAGAAAACTACAGATAGACATCTCTAACAAGCTGAAGTGAAGTGAAGCTTCTGGGTTCCATAAGTCAGAAAACCTAAATCAAAATCACACTGACATTTGAAACTATGCTAATAACTAAAAACCCAGCCTTTTATCAGAACCTTTCTCAACAGTATGTCGTGTGGCTCGCTTCATGTTACCTCTGTGGATTAAACATCAAAAGAATCATGTTATGTCAGACATGTCTCTAATAACAGCAGGACACAGAAGAGCAGATGCTGTAGAGGTTTTTAAACAGCAGAGATTAACTAGAAAGTTGGGGAAAATACTTGAACTTTAAAGATATGGATGAAACTAAGACTTTTCAATGCTTGATCCAGATTTCCTCACCAATTACTAACATCATCAGACCCTTGACTAATAATTTACCTCAGAAACACCCACAGACAAGTTTTCAAGAATTGCACAGCGTAGTGGATGCCATGGAAATCCAACCTGTTCTCACTCAGAAGTTGCCACATATGGACGCTTGGTCAAGAACCATGGCCTTGTGGGAAGCCCTTTAGCATCATTGTTGAATTCTAGGCCTAGTATAAACAGGAAAGTCAGAGTAAGGAGGCGGTTGGGGTGGTTTAATGGGTCACTCGTGGCCCTTCACCCAGGAGGTAGGTGTTGTTCCAGTGTGAAACAAAAAGTCAGCGTTGATTCTTTTTAGTCAGTAACACCACTTAACT
>NC_060158.1:1313707-1323976 GCF_021292245.1 Micropterus dolomieu | reverse complement strand
AACTAGAAAGTTGGGGAAAATACTTGAACTTTAAAGATATGGATGAAACTAAGACTTTTCAATGCTTGATCCAGATTTCCTCACCAATTACTAACATCATCAGACCCTTGACTAATAATTTACCTCAGAAACACCCACAGACAAGTTTTCAAGAATTGCACAGCGTAGTGGATGCCATGGAAATCCAACCTGTTCTCACTCAGAAGTTGCCACATATGGACGCTTGGTCAAGAACCATGGCCTTGTGGGAAGCCCTTTAGCATCATTGTTGAATTCTAGGCCTAGTATAAACAGGAAAGTCAGAGTAAGGAGGCGGTTGGGGTGGTTTAATGGGTCACTCGTGGCCCTTCACCCAGGAGGTAGGTGTTGTTCCAGTGTGAAACAAAAAGTCAGCGTTGATTCTTTTTAGTCAGTAACACCACTTAACTGATTGTAACCAAAACCAAGTTCTTTTCTTAAACCTAGCAAGACAAGACAAATCCAAGTTTATTTGTATAGCACATTTCAACAACAAGGAAATTCAAAGTGCTTTACATAAAACATAAAAGCAACATAGGGAAACTAACTACTGGATTTATTTTGAAACCGGATGTGGAATCTTTATTATCACTAACGTGACCATGGAGCCAAAGGGGTACACAATAAAAAAAATTACTGCTTGAGGGGTTTTGATCAGGCGTTCATATGTGACGAGCTAAATCGTGTCTTTGTGGCATTTGGTTGTGGCTGCCAAAAACACAACAGTTAAAGTAGATAAGAACATGTGGAGGGTCAAAGCATCATATCTTATATGTACAAATAAAACTCAGATGTACTGTGTTTATGTTTTTTTAATGAAAGAAACCATGGTAAATACTTTTACAAGAAAAACACAAGGCACAAGAAGGTATTTCTTTACTTGGCTCTAAACCTTTTTGAATTTAAAAAAGTTTAGACTCATTAATAATGAAGGACTTTTGTTCTAAAAGTTATCTGAAGCAAAACATTGTTTGGATCCACTGGTCACATATAATCTACTAATGCTACAAATCATCCCGGTGTTGCCTTTATAACCAAATATGTACAAAATAATGTAACTACTATTTACAGTACTACAGCTATGAGTTATTCTGTCTTAAAATATCACAAGTTAAATGCACATTTCATTGCCAGGCTTCTAACGCAGAGTAAAAAGCATTTGTTTCATAAAGTTTCCTTCAAATATCTCAGAAGTCTGTTTTTCCTGACAGAATTAAAATATTTAGGTGAAAATGTAAATATTTTTTTAACTGTAGTTTCCAGATGGTTGGCATTTCCCCGGTTTAGTATATATGGTCGTCACCTGCATGATACCTGTTGATGAGAAAAAATTACTGTTAACAGAATTTAATTTAGAATTACACTTTGTTCCCGTTATCATCAATTTAAAAATGAGAGTTGCTATAAGAAAGGGAGATGTATGAACAACATGTGTTTGTGATGGTAGAGTTTTTGTAGATGTGCTATTTGCTCTGCTTTCTCTAGCTGTATGAGGAAATGCAAATAAAATAAATACCGTTCCCATTGTACTTTATTTTATGGTAACACATTAAATGCCTCCTACCCAATGTTAAAGAGAGCTAATGATTAAAGTCACCTTTATTATTTATTTCAGACTTAGGGTTGCCAAATTGGAGAATATAGTGGCTCATCAGTTAGAGATGTCTCTGTCAGAAGAATCAATATATAATTAACATATACAATTAGTAACAAGCATCTAGAATCTTTGATTAAACTGTTGTGTTGTTGAGTGGTCAGGCTTTACCTGCATTGTTTCCCGTCTCTGGAGGGTTATGGATTAGGTTGGCATAAAAGGGACTATTTTGGCTTGATCCATCTAAATATTGAAACATTTAACAAAATGTATTTATTAACCCGAACCAAACTGTGGGAGAGGAAGTGAAGTTCAGAATCAGAATCAGAAGGAGCTTTATTGGCAAGTATAGTTTTACACATACGAGGAATTTGCTGTAGTGATAAGGTGCTACACCGACATAAATAAATGTAGAAATATATAAATATGGAATAGATTAGAAGAACAACGTTGCAGATATATACATGTGCACTATTCTTGGTTTGTGCCGTGCAGAAATAACGCAACGAAAGAGAATATTGTGTACAGATACTCCTCATTGCCTCTGGAACTGCCTTCAGGTCAGGGGACATTACACTGTGCAGCGCTGCCAGGGCTGACCCGGTGAGAAGCAACAAGGTTGCCAAAAAGGACTACAAGAGGATAATTGAGGATCGTTTCTCAAACAGTGATACAAGAAGAATGGCACATCCACCAACACACAACGCCTCACTGGCTGAGGAGCTGAACTGCTTCTACTTGGATCAGTGAACTGGATGAAGGCTACTGACCCTGATGTAGTACCCGGAAAAGTACTTAAAGTATGTGCTGACCAGCTTTCCACCATTTTTGCCAACATATTCAACCTATCCCTGGCCCCTGGCACAAGCTATTGTTCCACCCTGCCTGAACTCATCGGCCATCATCCCTGTGCCCAAGAACTCCACCTTTGACAGTCCAAATGATTACAGGCCAGTGGCACTCACACCTATAATTATGAAGTGCATTGGTAGACTGGTACTAAAACACCTCCAAACCAGCCTCCCCTCAGCCTAGCACCAGTTTGCCTACAAACATGGCAGATCAACAGAGTATGCTATCGCATCTCCACTCGGCACTCAACCATCTGGAAATCAGTGGGAACTATGTTTGAATTGTGTTCATCGATTATAGCTCTGCATTCAACATGATTACCCCGAATATACTGATCAGCGAGCTGTCTGACCTTGGCCTCTTCACTCACACCTACACCTGGATTGAAGACCTTCTAATAAACCGCCCACAGACTGTCAAGCTTGGACCCCTTCTCTCCTCCACCATCACACTCTGCATCGGTTCACCACAAGGCTGTGTGCTGAACTCAACACCGTACTCACTGTACACATGACTGAATAGCCCATCCAGCAAATACCATCATACAATATGCAGATGACACTACAATGTTTGGACTAATATCAGAGAGAGATGAAACTGCATACAGGGGCGAGGTCTTGAAAGTGACACAGTGGTGCTCAGCCAAATATTTGAGCATAAACAAAACGAAAGAACTCCTCAGTGATTTCAGGTCATTAACACCTCTGTTAACACCCCGGCTGCTGTGAAAAAGGCTCAGCAGCGCATGTACCTGTTGAGGCCATTAAAAGATGTGGTCTGAATGAACAGCTGCTGACGCCGTTATACCGCTTTATCATTGTGAGTGTACTGGTGTACTCCAAATCATCGGCTGTCCTCTGCCCTCCCTGGAAGACATTACAAACACCCACTATCTCAGCAGAGCCTCAGTCATCATCAGAGATTGTACTCACCCAGCATACTATCTGCTTGACTTCTTGCCCTCCGTGAAGTGCGAGAGATCACTCAAAACCCAGACCAACGGACTCAATCACAGCTTCTTCCCTACCGCACTATGCATATGAATAAACAAATGTGAGGATGAATGAATCAATGTGTGTTTTGGCACCTCAAAGGAGTAGCTCTCTTTGAATTCTATTATTTGGTTTGTAACGTTTGCTTTTTGTGAGTAGTACAAAGGGAACGACAAACTTCATTGATGTCTGTGAAGATACTAGAAATCTTCATCCAAGTCTAGTTGCCCTTGACTTTAACCTTATTTGGATACAAATTTCATCTCATTATACAACCATGTACCTGTCATTTGGTTTGGTTTGACATTTTAATTGTTTCCTGTTCTTCTGCCTCTTGTGGTTTGTCTTTCCTGTCTGCTTCTTGACGTGACTACCTAATGTCTAGCCTATAAAGCCGTTTTTGTGATGTCATCCTAATGTAAAGTCTATGGGACCAAGAAGGCACACAAGAGTACTATTATTTTTATTCTTGTTTTTATTTTTTTAATCTATTTTTTAAATCTACTTTCAGTATCCGGCTGCATTGACAGTTTTAACATCACCTGTTCTTTCTTCCCTGTCTCATTTTTATTTATGTGCATTATTTTTTATTCAGTCACTTGTTTTTCAGTGGATGCATTTTAAGATAAAAGTCCAGGTCTGGTTTTATTTACCTCGTCTGTAGGACCTGTATCGCCAAGTAGACAAGACAATAGTGGTGATGAGGAGGACGAGCAGGACTGCACCTATTCCAGACACCAAGCTATAAAGTAGTAGTCGGTCTTCAGGAGCAGATGGAAGACAAAGTCAAAAGTCATAACTTCTAGAAAAATTAAACAGTTCATTCACACATAATGCCTGTCAGATATACAGCAGTACAGGTTAGTAGCAGCCTCTTGAATTAAGGGAATTAAGTACAATTCGTAATTGGCTATTTCTATTTTATGCTGCTATTTATTTATTTCTACTCCACTGTTTTGTATTTTATTGCAGTACAGATGTTTGACAGCTGTAGTTAGAAAATACTTTTTACAACCGAACATGAGTTGAGTAATTAAATAACTATTAATTAACTATTAAATAACTGAAACTGACTGAATATCCTGACAGCAGTACATGAACCAGATAATCTGTAAAATACAACAATAAAAAATAGCTGGTTTCTCTGGCTCCTCCTGCTGCTCCTAATACAGATTACAAGAATCCCCCACAACCGAATTAAAACAACCAATCAGAGACAGCATGAGTCTCCAATGCAATTCACTGCTTGTGCACATGCTGCAGAGTCAGGACACTTCAGTCAGAGACTTCAAATGTTGAACAGTTTTAAGAAAGACTCTTAACCCTGCTCATGAAGTGCCTTCGAAGCTACCTTAAGTTATATTTAGAAATTTAATTCATTGAATATGATCTCACTCACACTTTGCCAAAGTTGGATCACTCGTTGTTGGCTGAGTGGTGGAAACTGTAGATGTTTCTGTAATGATCCCACATATTGGAAACATGAATTAGATGAATTATGCATCATGCACATACATATAGAGTGTTGATTATTGTAGAGAGAGTTAGGTCATTTCCATTTCATTCTTTTTGGGTTGTTTGATAAATCTTTTTTTCTTTGATGTCGTCATACCTGTGTTTACTAGCGGTGTGGATGGTGAAATTGTTGCTGCTGGAAGAGTTTCACGTGTGGATTGTCTTGCTGTTGGATTTGAAGGTTGGTGTTGAAGTTGTTGGTTGAGGTGAAGGTGGTGTTGAAGTTGAAAACAGAAAGCAGAAAA
The DNA here is from genome assembly GCF_021292245.1 of Micropterus dolomieu. NCBI lineage: Eukaryota > Metazoa > Chordata > Actinopteri > Centrarchiformes > Centrarchidae > Micropterus > Micropterus dolomieu. The sequence continues at coordinate 1,318,760 of NC_060158.1, read as the reverse complement.
ACTTTATTAAAGTGTGTTACCTGCGATCACCGTCAGCTCCACAGTTGGTTCAATATTACAGAACAATGTTCCAGCATTTGAGACGATAGCTCTGCTAATGTGAAGTGACTTGTCTACCAGTGAACTGTATCATTATAATGGGTCATGAGTGTGTTATTTCCGTCACCATCAGCTCTAAGTATATCAGCTTGGTTTCTATTCCTCTGCCTCCTCCATGTCACCTTAGGTAGAATTGTATTGTTGCCAAATGTAATTGAAATCAAATTTTGTCTACTCCAGAGCTATTTATCTACAAAAACAAATGTATATTTTTGACAGGGTGAGGATCACAAGTAATAAAATGTTTGTTGACATATAGATTCAAATAACCCTCAGCTGTCTGTATAGCCGTAACCAGCTATGAGGTCACCAAGGTCCGGACGTCTGTAATTATATCCCCTTAACGAATTCACACCACTTCCATTCAGACTGCAACGGAGATAGCGGATGTATTCCTCCAATGCCAGTTTGTGCATATTCGAAACGTACCTACGAATCTTTTACAAGCACTGATTTCTCATTTATGCCTGTTGTCGCTAATTTGCATCATTCCTGAATTTATATGTTCTATAGACAAATTAGCAATCTCCGGTTAATTTAGCATAAGCTTTAAAGCATATGAAGACAAAAATAATACTTTTTCTTATATAATTGTAAATAAATTCAGGAGTCAAGGGAAGATGTAGGCTATCAATAAAATAATTCAAATAAAAACCATTAATAACACAATCAACTTAAATGAAGGCTTTAGGACCCTGCAGGCACGGCTAATTATACTGTTGCAACCCTCGTTTCAACTTGAAAAACTGTTCCATGATCAGTGTCCACACTTGGGAAAACTTTGTGGGAGCTGGTAGTATTGCTGTGTTTCGGGGGCCTCTCTGCCCTTTGACGTGCCTATGTGGAAGGCCATTAGGAGGGAGAGAACCTCTATGTGCACACATAGAGGCGTGAGGCAGAGAGCAGACCCCCAAAACAACCACAGCCGGCAAGACTCCCTGGCCCTCCATGAGCTATATATAAGAGCCAGCAGGAGGCGCTAGCAAAGCACTCAGAGATATTGTATAACTTGGTTTTGTTTAGGTGTAATTGTGGTATGAATTACTGTAAATACGCTCTATTAAAAAAGATACCTGGGCCTCACTAATTTCTAAACCCGGGTTACGGCCCTGGCTGTTTAGCTTATTTATGAAGCTGCTACTATAACTGTAATTAAATCTATTTAGAGCCGGTTTAACTTGTAAAAGCATATTTTTCTTTACTTTTCAGCCCTGAATACAAACTAAAATAAATTTTTATCACCACAAAACAAAGGTTTTCCAAAAGTGTAGTTTGTGGCTGTGACACTAAGACAAGCTTTGGTCTCCTCAAACTAACTCTGTGATCATTCAGTTTCACTGTCAGTGCTCAGCAACCAAATACACAGCAGATCTGTTGAAATTAACTTGTGTAATATTATGAAGTAATTGCAGTGCAGCAGCTTGAGCATGACTGCTGGTAAACAGGTAGTGTTTATGGGCTGTAAAATAACTATTTAATACATGTTGAATAAAAGATCATTTGGAAGTTCTTACCTGCGCCGACATTACAGCACAGAACAAAGGCTAACAGGCAGCTGTAGATCTTCATCCTCACACAGACTGAAGTGACTGAACCAACAAACTGTTTTATTCTGAGCTGAGGATGTGTAAACCGGACATTGTCATATTTATTTGGTCTTGTTGTGGTTAATGAACACTGGTGGTTCTTCATATTTAAATATAGAGCATGATCACATTTACCTCCAAACTAATTCTATGCCAGCACAAGAAAGAGTCGTGACTTAGCTTACTGGTAGGTTTGGATTGTGCTGAACAGGTCCAGTAGTGTTTTCTGAGGAAGGGAGATAAGCAAACAAGCAAGTTATCAAAATTCTGAGACAGTAGATGACCCAACGATCCACGAGGACCAGACGTTTGGTCCTTCCTTATGTATGGCTGTTGATAGCCAGAGTCTGGTGATGTGTATGTTTGCAGAATGATTGTCAGGTGAGTATTGGCGGCAAGCCAAGCGAGCCACTGGAAACGTACTGGATGTATATATATATATATATATATACATAGAGAGAGAGAGAGAGAAGCATAAAGATAGTCTTCCTCATTGAATTTACCCTGTGTTTCATATGTTTAGATAGGGATGGCTCTTTTTAGAATAACAAGTCAAAGAACATGATCTTTACAGTGCTGTGTGGCTTCTCCAGGTGGGTGTAGGCTCTGTGAGCCCCTGCAGAGGTGTTTGTGTGCGTCAAAGCTGAAAACTAAACTAAATGTGGAGAGCAGATGTGCTAAACAGGAAGAAACAAGTTTTCAGCTACCACACAGACGATAACGTCACACTCTAATGCTGGCAATCTGTGGGAAAACATGCAACTTGTTGTTAGCTGACAACAGTTTTTTTTAGACTGGCTGCAAAATGTGACCACAGAAAGATCACTGCATGTCACAGTCTCCTTTTAAGTCCACATGAATACTCTGTAAGAAAGCCAGGAAACACAGGTAAGTCTGCGGCTTGACAGGATAATTGTGTCTTAGTAATAGTCCTTTATTTATCTGTCAAGCCTTCAGTTCTCATATGTTTATGTCTGTATCGTGTAACTTCGATAATGGTGGTAAAATTATCATTCAAAATTAAATGAATAAAATGTAGCCAAAATAGTAGAGCTGACCCTGAATAGTCGAGGATTCGATGCTTCGTTGGGCGAAGCCTGATTCGACGGTCAATCTCACAGTCGAAGCTTCGCAGTGAAACAAGGATCATACCATTTTGGCGATATGGGGGTGCTCAACATCTGATTTTACATAGAACTCCCTGTTTTCTCCCAATAAGTTAATATACAGCCTATTACAATACACATTTCAACGTTTAATGCTGTAAATAAACATGTAAAAAGAAAAAAACTTCCCATAAATGTTTTTAAAGTGCGTGACTAAATCCAAAATTGTAATCCTGACCCTGATTTGTCAGTGCGCATGTGTAGGTGTAGCGTGTATGTAGGGGCAGTGGAGGAGCATTAGGGGCAGCTGAAGAGACGGAGCCCTGCGAGGAACCGCGACGTGCACGCAGTTGTCGGCAGCACGGCATTCAAGCAAAACTCTGCACAAGACCGGTGAATGGCAGGCGAGAGAGAGAGAGAAAATGGTCAACAATAAGCCTCAGTTTAGCTTAGACTGGAAATTGGGGTGGGTGACAGATAAGATGCTTGCCTTTGGTGTGGTGCTTTGGATAAAAGCGTCACCTAAATGAATAAATGTAAATGTAAATGATATTACGTTAATGGACACGGAGGAAATGTTACATTATGGAGCAACAGTGAACGCACCACTAACTAACAATAGTTTCGGTTTCGATCCACATGCTGCGCACTTGAAAACTAAATCACGGGTGAGTTTATTAAACACGGCGACTTTATGAAACATACTGCTGATGGAGAAAGTCAGCAGAGACACAGGGAGAGAGAGACAGAAAGAGGTAGAGCAGTGTTTGCAGTGAGAGGCCAGAGGTGCAGGCTAGGCAGATAGATACTTCCTTCCAACAGTAAACCTACACAATGACCTGACAACAATATCCATTTAATTTTTTTATTAGACGGCTTAAAACTAATTTAGCTGCAGCTGAACTTAGCCTCCTAAAATTCTGTGTCCTCATATGAGGACTTTAGGTTTTGGGCTCCCTGCACTGTATACTTCATTCTGCTTAACAATTAAACCTACTGTCTTCATTAGTGGGCAGTTGCCTGTGCCCTCCAGGGTCACTGTTTGACCAGCCCTGTAATGTCTGTTTCTACTTTGTTACACATATTTTTCATAAAGTACTTCCTGTTCAAAGACAATGCTTAGGTTTTTATTCTTAAAATAAAAATGAGAAAAAGCTCAGGTCTTGTGAGTTTAGGGAAGCATTTTTGCATGAAAGGAGAAGTTTGGATTTGTTCTTAATTTCTTACAATTGGGCCATGCCTATAAAGGGAATGCTTAATTAAGATGAGGAATGACAGCCAACAGCAAATACTTCACTGTACACGTCACATTTTGGCATTGAGATAGACCACATTGCTGGAAGAGGCATTAAAGTGAGTTTCCCCCTCACCGGGAACACTGATTGTGAGCGCTACCAGGAGCTACTCTCCGTGGCTCTGTTCAGCTCTTGTTTTGTTCTGTGGTGCTGCAGTGTTGTTTACAGAGGAGCTCCAGCGCGCCCTCTGGTGGGCAAACTATGCAACACTCATAGTCATATCGGCTGTTACAAACACTAGCTTTTATCGGCCAACAGGGGTGGAAATTAACTGTTTGGCTCACCTGCCAATGGGACTGGTATATCAAAAAATCCACTGGCCAAACATATTTTCTACTGGCCAAAATAATAACTTTTTATGCTGCCTTTTTATGCTCTGCTTTAGCCTAATTTATGGCCTAATATTAATTTTAATTTGTTTTAATCTACATTGGTCTGTAATTTATTCATGCTAATTTTAAGTTTTAAGTTAAAAAATAAATCATAACCATTCGTCCACAAAAATAACTGTAGGTTGCAGTTTTTACTCTCACATCATAAATCATTTTTGTGGTTCGCACATATTTTGGGGGCAAATGCATGCTTGAACTTGAACTAAGTACGTCGCCTTAAAACCGTGTACAGGTCGTCACTAAGGACGTCGCCTTTAAGGACATCGCCTTAAAACCGTGTGACACACACATCGCCTTAAAACCGTGTGACACACACGTCGTCACTAAGTACGTCGCCACCAGTACACCATTATCAGTGTAACCTTATTTTAACTTTATTGAGTAAATTCAAATTGAAAAGGTATTAGCAACATTGTTGAGGTTGTACATAATGATGTTATTACAGAATTATTACAGAAGCATCTTCCAGAGTCCGAGTCTGACAATGTGCAGAGATTTATCTGCCAACGAGCTGTATCCTTTATACGGTTTATGAAGGAGTCTTATGTCCCGGTCACCGTCAATTAGAAGTATGT
>NC_060158.1:1309809-1313607 GCF_021292245.1 Micropterus dolomieu | reverse complement strand
AAAGACAATGCTTAGGTTTTTATTCTTAAAATAAAAATGAGAAAAAGCTCAGGTCTTGTGAGTTTAGGGAAGCATTTTTGCATGAAAGGAGAAGTTTGGATTTGTTCTTAATTTCTTACAATTGGGCCATGCCTATAAAGGGAATGCTTAATTAAGATGAGGAATGACAGCCAACAGCAAATACTTCACTGTACACGTCACATTTTGGCATTGAGATAGACCACATTGCTGGAAGAGGCATTAAAGTGAGTTTCCCCCTCACCGGGAACACTGATTGTGAGCGCTACCAGGAGCTACTCTCCGTGGCTCTGTTCAGCTCTTGTTTTGTTCTGTGGTGCTGCAGTGTTGTTTACAGAGGAGCTCCAGCGCGCCCTCTGGTGGGCAAACTATGCAACACTCATAGTCATATCGGCTGTTACAAACACTAGCTTTTATCGGCCAACAGGGGTGGAAATTAACTGTTTGGCTCACCTGCCAATGGGACTGGTATATCAAAAAATCCACTGGCCAAACATATTTTCTACTGGCCAAAATAATAACTTTTTATGCTGCCTTTTTATGCTCTGCTTTAGCCTAATTTATGGCCTAATATTAATTTTAAGTTGTTTTAATCTACATTGGTCTGTAATTTATTCATGCTAATTTTAAGTTTTAAGTTAAAAAATAAATCATAACCATTCGTCCACAAAAATAACTGTAGGTTGCAGTTTTTACTCTCACATCATAAATCATTTTTGTGGTTCGCACATATTTTGGGGGCAAATGCATGCTTGAACTTGAACTAAGTACGTCGCCTTAAAACCGTGTACAGGTCGTCACTAAGGACGTCGCCTTTAAGGACATCGCCTTAAAACCGTGTGACACACACATCGCCTTAAAACCGTGTGACACACGTCGCCTTAAAACCGTGTGACACACACGTCGTCACTAAGTACGTCGCCACCAGTACACCATTATCAGTGTAACCTTATTTTAACTTTATTGAGTAAATTCAAATTGAAAAGGTATTAGCAACATTGTTGAGGTTGTACATAATGATGTTATTACAGAATTATTACAGAAGCATCTTCCAGAGTCCGAGTCTGACAATGTGCAGAGATTTATCTGCCAACGAGCTGTATCCTTTATACGGTTTATGAAGGAGTCTTATGTCCCGGTCACCGTCAATTAGAAGTATGTCGACCCTGCGTCCGTTTCTCTCTCTGCTCCACATCACTTTACCCTCCACAGAGTGAGGACATGGCAGAGTGACGGGGTCCTTCTTTTTATGGAATATTTCTGTTAAAGAAACACAGTTTGCAGTTAAATTACAGGAGACAGTTTTTGTAATGTGAGAAAGTCCTGCTTACCTGGTGATTTACATCTTAATAATATTTAACTGTCAAACCAGAGCAGTGAGCAGACAATCAATAAGACCTTGTTGGTGATGTAAAGAATTAGTTCATAATTTGCCTTACACCAAAACAGCAAGAGAAACGTACGTAAAAGATAAGGTTACGGGCGGATCTGATACCTGGAGATACAATCAGCAGCCTGCAATTAACTTGCACCTGTACGCACTTAAAAAAATTATACATTAACAAAAAAAGTCCATAGGATGGGTTTCACAGCATGTATTTAAAGATATACCAGGTTATACCACAGCAGGCAACACTCACAGATAGTCGCTGGAGGCTCGGCCGACCTCCGACACATCAAACAAACATTACAGACATTATCATCATTTCCGACATCCATTCATTTCACCCTCCAAAACCCCCAATGTCCCAGCAGTTCAAATGTTTATTCAAATAACTTAAATTGTCCGGATTGAACCAGATGTCCTCCGCGGTAAGAAGAAGAGAAAAAAAATAAAAAGATACCAGATGAAGCGTGGCGAGCCGCCGCAGTCAACAATATTCCACAGTTAACTTACGCAACCTCGACACAGTTTAGCCAATGGGATGATGCAATAGTCCAGAAAAGTCCGAGCATATAATCCAGCAACAAGAGTTTCTTTGTTACTTTGTTGAGTCCGCCAGGCAAACATTACACAGAGCCCACTAAAGGCCGACTGCTTCACCTGTTGCACTCTAGAGTTCCCCCCAAACGTCACTTCCCACTCTCCTTTTAAAACCTACCCCGTGGCAAAACAATAATGAGTGGGAAAAAATACATAAAGAAGGGTCCTTATAACAATCCGTGATACACCACAGGCTTCTGATATACATTTGCTTTTTTACACGTGAAGGCAAAACCAATACACATAAAACATGTTTACCAACACATTAAAAGCTGTACCTGAAGACAGAATAGGTGACTATTACAAACATGCCTGAAATCACTAAACTCTAAAGTATGCCTCATTAGGAAACAGGACCATGTTATACCAAACCTCAAGAAGACAAGAGGACTTTAGAGTCTAGTGCAGACTGCATATGAAGAGTCTGTTAGCAAAAACAGATAGATGCCATTCTTAACCTGTTGGGTGCTGCCTTTTTCCAGGAAAAACGCCTAAAATAACAAACCCAAAATGAATCAGGAATAGCTCCTCAACTATTTGGCCTAGATGCATAATTCTCGTCTCCTTTGGAAGATCAGAAGCTAAGGAATGTAAATTCATTGTAAATTAACATATTTATTTATTTATTTATTTTACCATTACAGACTAAATGGAGATGCAATAAAGAAAAATATGACAGTTTTCATCCTCATCTGGTAAAAAGCTATCTTTTTAATGCAATAAACCATCAAAGCCATCATAAGATAGATTATAATGCAACTGAATATCTTCTAATACACCTGGAATGCAATTGTAAATAAAAATTTGATGAAAATAAACTAAAATACAACAGTTATCATACAATATTTTAAAAATGCTAAATGTGAAGTGCACTGCGCCCGTGTGTTCATACAATTTCATGGATGGGAAGCCGGCTGATGCACTCCCCGGCTAAGATGGTAAACAAGCCATGTCTGGTGCTGAACAGGTTGTCAGATTCCGGTAAGCTAGCTACATATGTGGTTCAATTGCATAACGTTACGTTTGTTAAGTCCGTTCTATTAATACATTAAAAGATCAGTAATGAGCAGGTAACTCAATACAATGATATTTGCATAAACCTTTACAATGTGACCAGATGTTACCTGTCAGTTAATAGTTCTTTATAAACCTTTACATTGTGACCAGATGTTACCTGTCAGTTAATAGTTCTTCATAAACCTTTACAATGTGACCAGATGTTACCTGTCAGTTAATAGTTCTTTATAAACCTTTACAATGTGACCAGATGTTACCTGTCAATTAATAGTTCTTTATAAACCTTTACAATGTGACCAGATGTTACCTGTCAGTTAATAGTTCTTTATAAACCTTTACAATGTGACCAGATGTTACCTGTCAGTTAATAGTTCTTTATAAACCTTTACATTGTGACCAGATGTTACCTGTCAGTTAATAGTTCTTCATAAACCTTTACAATGTGACCAGATGTTACCTGTCAGTTAATAGTTCTTTATAAACCTTTACAATGTGACCAGATGTTACCTGTCAGTTAATAGTTCTTTATAAACCTTTACAATGTGACCAGATGTTACCTGTCAGTTAATAGTTCTTTATAAACCTTTACAATGTGACCAGATGTTACCTGTCAGTTAATAGTTCTTCATAAACCTTTACAATGTGACCAGATGTTACCTGTCAGTTAATAGTTCTTTATAAACCTTTACAGTGTGACCAGATGTTACCTGTCAGTTAATAGTTCTTTATAAACCTTTACAATGTGACCAGATGTTACCTGTCAGTTAATAGTTCTTTAT
>NC_060158.1:1291735-1309709 GCF_021292245.1 Micropterus dolomieu | reverse complement strand
GTTTTGAGTTAATTAGCTGATTAGAGTGTGGCACTAGGTGTCTTCAATATTGAACCTTTTCACAATATTCAAATTTTCTGAGATACTGATTTTGGGGTTTTCATTAGTTGTCAGTTATAATCATCAAAATTAAAAGGAATGAACACTTGAAATATATCAGTCTGTGTGGAATGAATGTATACATTATACAGGTTTCACTTTTTGAATGGAATTACTGAAATAAATCAGCTTTTTGATGATATTCTAATTATATGACCAGCACCTGTATACCATATAGGAGTGACACAGGAAATAAATAAATCAAGGAATATATGTTAGTGATAACAGTTAAAAAGAAATGTACAAACAAAAGTTTTGCAATAAATAAATAAATAGCAATATACAGTATTTAATCATATCTGTTCATTTATTTAAATATATATTTATTTTCACATTTATTTGTATTCACATTTTATTCATTTCCAAATTTATTTATCTATCTTTATCTTTTATGATTATAATGGAGGCTGATGAAAACATTTGTCATTTTCCGTCTTTGCACTCAATGGCTGATTGATGTCAGAGTGTATTAAATTGATTAGATTTCTATACTGCTCTTGTTTTTGTCCTCACCGATTAATTGCACTGATTAACAACAAAGGCAGAAGTAGAAGTACAGGTCAAACGATAGATTGGTCGTTGTTGTTTTCAGGTTCTTTCGGTTTCTCCAGTAAGAAATACGTGTTGTCACTGAGCTGCATCGAACCTGCAGATCCAGAGAATAAATTACAGTCAACAGATTTTTTGTCAGTTTAATCTTGGTGAAAATTTCTACCCTCTACTTCTCATTCAATATTTTTTATAGTAGAGGTTTTTGAATCTCTTAAGTTGCTCCCCTTTTATTTTGTTTTATTCAGAAATTAAAATGCAGTGTGCCTTTTTACGGTTCACATGGTATAATGGTTCTTTGACCCAGTAAACCTACAGTATTGACAGAGTTCAAATTTAATACCACACAAGCCGAAAAGAGGAACTAATGGTTAAAGTTACCTTCATTATTTCCTCTGAGGAAAGTGCTGCCGATCAAGGAATATGGGGACTCATTTGGACGCAATGTCTCTGTAAGGAAGAATTAAACATATTGAATGTAATCTGTATTTAACCATAAATACATGACCAGAATTATTGATTTAAATTAAAATGTGTGAGTTTAAATGTTGTTGAGAGCTCATACTTACCATACCTCCTTCCCCCTGGTGGAAGATCAGGGATGGTGCAATATGTGGGATCATTTGGATCTGATTCATCTATTAAAACATTTACCAACAAGCATTAATAACCAGAACCAAATTAAAGCCACTTGTCAGGCTACTGTTACACCACAGGCGTTGATACCCAATTACAATTTTAGAGCTTGCTTTAGAAAACTTTAAATATCAATGAAGGATTAATCCAGTTTATAAAGTGAGACAAGAAAGTAGTAGAAGATCCCTGGTTGAAGTCTGGTTTGTTTTAACAACGCTATATTTCATTTGCACTTGGGAAAATGTCATCCAGAAAAGACAATGTGCGGAAGAGCACTACATTCAAGAACATCACATTATGTAGTAAACATAACTAGTTACGGGATCTGTATGCAACACTTACAATAAAACTAAGTTGAATCGGATATATCCTGCAGTCATGAGGTAATTTTCTTGTTTTCTTTGTAATGATGAGATACGTGAGACGGCATATTAGGGCCATGTTTAATGTTCAGTTAGATTTTCTTGGTTGTTTTGTAAGACAGAGAATAAATATAAAAGCATCTTTGTGTATGAAGTTGAAAGTGCAAAATAACAGTCACACACCTTATAATAAAAAGATACATTTTTGCTGCAAGTCATATAAAGTCAGATATATGACTGAAGTTGCACTTTTAGAAACAGGTTAAAAACTGTGTTTATCATGAAGAAGATTTTGGATTCACGTCATCAGAAGAGTGCTAAATGTTACAATACTCACTGCACATGAATGCAATGACATCATTCTCAGTCATAAGGGAAAAGGGAAGTTTATTTAAAATGTTACACTTCTTTTTTCTCACCTCTTGCAGGCTGAAACACTACTCCTCCCTGTATGTCATCATAGACAGGCTGCATTCTTTCACTTTCTGCGAAAAGAACGTCACAATATTCGTAAACCACTGAGTAATCACTGATTATCTGCTTTAAAGTCTGATGACAAACAGGATGCTGCTGATCACATTGGGCCAGGTAATCATTTACATATTTAGCCTCAATCTAGACTACACAACTTTCAGCGTCGACAGTTAAATTTTACCCATTGTTCACAAATGACCTACACAAATAGAAACAATTGGTAAATCTGATAAAAGACTATATACGTGTATTTCAAAAGTACTAATGTTTTGAAAAATAAAAAAAGCAATGGAACAGCAGTGCTCAATGTAGGCCTATATACAGCTATTATCTCCGTCATCTCTTTCTTAGTTTCAGGTGGCTGAGGCTAAGCCAAAACTTCTGGTTGCAAAGCAGTTGGGGAGTTTTGGGTGGTGATGGCTTGTAGATAAGATGCTTGTCTATGATGTGGGAGACCAGCGTTCAATTCCCACTGTAAACCATCCGCCAATGTGTCCCTGAGCAAGACCCTTAACCCCTAGTTGCTCCAGAGGCGTGCAACCTCTGACATAAATAGCAATTGTAAGTCGCTTTGGATAAAAGCGTCAGATAAATGTAATGTAATGTTTTGGTCTGGCTGCATCAATAATAATTTATAATATTATTCTATCAATAATGGAAAACTTCACTCCGTATGCCTTCTATTCATCCATTAATTGCAGCTTTTATAGTAGGACAACTTGATGGGCATTATCCCTTTCTTCTCAGCGTGAGAAATAAAAGATGTGCCGTGTGAGCGTGTGAGCTGGTTGAAATGCGTCTCATGGTGAATGCGTGAGACTTGAGAGCCCTGTACTTGCATTAAAAACAAAGCAGAAAGGATTTTTGTAAAAGAGACGACAAATAAAATATATTTCAAATTGATTTAAAAAAAATAAATTAACATTAAATATACAGTACCTTGGGTAAAGTCAAACGTACTACAAGTTAAGTAATTTTAAGTTTGTCCTAGAAAATATATAATATATGCTGGTCTCACCAGCATCGAAAAGTTTCACGTCTAATTTGCTTGATTCAATAGGAATACAGTTATGACGTTGAACAATTGCAATCTTTACAGTGCTGACCTTTAAAGAAAGGTCATAGAGTCCAAAATAAAGGAAGCTATCGAAGCTTAGGCTATTAACTTTGTGTCACCATCTACTTCTATTGAACCTCCTCTGTTAGAGTATGAACTGCTCAGAGATGGTGGTTCACACAAAGTAGGGGACATGAGTCGATGGCACAAATCCATCTTTGGAATAAACTGTGAGAACTTATTGTCCCATTAGCAACTGAACTTAGCTAACAAGCCTAGATCTTTATTTTCCATCTTCCCTTAATCTTTATTGAATTAAATGCACAATGGTGATGAAAATGCCAGGGGGAGTGGGCCGGACAGCAAAGAAAAAATCAAAAAAGCATCAAAAGCTTATGTGACTAGCAGGTTAGTGTGTTAGTGGTTAGCTCAGCACTATCAGTTCACCAACTAGCCCTGTGGGTACATCAGCAAGTTATTGCACATGGACATTTACATATTGTATTGTGTAAGACAAAATATATATCTTATGTACATATGTTTAATTATTAAGAAATGACGCTTTCCCACAATGTAAAGTAGTGAGTGCACAGCTTGTACAGTGTAAATTTGCTGTCCCTTCAAAATAACACATCTGTGTATATGTATGTGTCTAAACCGCTGGCAACAAAAGTGAGGACACCACTAAGTGAAAATGTTCGAATTGTTAGTGTAACCTGCTCCCAGGTGTGTTAAATTGGTGTTATCGCTCTCACAACCTCATACTGGTCACTAGAGGTTCAACATGGCACCTTTTGTGAGATACTGTATATACATACATACATACATACTGTATATACAGGATATGTATATATATTAATACTATATTTCCAGGACAAGTTTTACTCACCTCGGTTTTTAAACCTGTGTCTCCAAGTAAAGTAAAAGATGATGATGAGTTGGAGGAGCAGGAGGAAGGAGACAACTATTCCAATCCCCCAAAAAAGAAGTTGTTTCTGGTCTTTAGGAGCCAATGAAAGACAAAGTAAGAATTAATAACTTATTGCATGTTATACACAGCACGGGGGAGCAGTACAACACATTACAGACACAACACTGAACAGATATGTCATTTACAAACACAGCTGAGTTTGTCTTACAGCACAAATCAATATCAAACAAAGAGAGTATTATTATATAAAGTGCAGTATTATGTTGATGTGCATAATATGTTCCATTGACTAGATTCTGTATCTATAGCTTAGACTTGATTGTTGCATTGTGTTTGTGTCAAATCTGATGTATGGGAGATTTAACAAACATTAATATCTGTTAAATATTTCCCATTGTCTTTCTCGGTACCACTTTCTTTCTTTACTGTAGTCTTACCTGGGTTTCTCTCTGATGCAGAGGATGGTGTAATTATTTTTGTTGTTGTTTTCTTACCTTCTTTGTGGGGCACAGGGAATACAAGATAAAGTATGGCAATCCCTTTTTAACATTTTAACAGGATTTACATTAAATATAACAACAATGTATATAGAAACTGTAAAACCTTAATTCACGATATGTCCAATTACACAAACCGTTGATTTGTTTGGAGAATCTAAAGAAACATGTCTGAAATCTGAAATTTGAATTCCAGATATCTCCAAGTTATGACGAATCAAAACACAAATCCAATCAATCAAACCTTTTTATGTAAAAACAGCTTCCACAACTATGTTTTGCAGATTTTCCATAACTCCTTTTATAGATATCCTAAAATTAGTCAGAACACCAGTTTGAGATATCTAGAAATTAGAACTAGTCAGAATTACTGTACATTCTTGCATTCATTTAAATGGAAGTTCTGTACCTGGTATTCACATTTAAAATGTAATTATTGGTTATTATTAATTATTCAAATTAATTACATTAATAAATGCATACAGTGGTTCATTCTTACAAGTCAAAATATAATTGAAGAAATGAATTAAGCTGGTCATGAATACATTGCGGATGTGTTTAATGTAAATACTGTAAATCTATAAAATATAAAAGGTCTTGCCATATTTTAACAGTGTAATACAGAATTTTACAAAATCATTCACCATGTATGAAAAAGGAACAACTTTTTCATTTCATGTCTACCAGCAGTGTTCTCATGACTTGAACCATAGTAATGCAGAGTGTGTTGTGTGTTCGACTTCTCATGTTAGCCTGTGACCTGAAGTTTCATTTGCACGCTGAGTTAAACGTGATCTAGACTGTTACTGAATATCTCTGCAGCTTCTTCTTTAAATAACTGCTTTACACTACTTAAACATTTGAAGTGTTTTCTTGTCTCTCAGATTGATCACCTTCATAAATTTAACAATATAACATTTAGTTCTGTTTCATCTTACCTTTATGCTTCTTCTTCCTGTGTTTTTTGTTCGGATCTTTTTTCTTTGCTGTATCAGTGTTTGCAGATGGTGCAAATAGTGCTGTTGTTGCTGCTGGACGATGCTCTGTTGGTGTTGATGTTGTTGCTGCAGTTTTTCTTGTCGGTGTAGTTGGAGTTGTTGGTGTTAAGGTTGTTCTGAGTGTTGTCTTGATACCTTCGGTATGAGATAGAGAACATAAAGTGTATTGCATTATACAGGATACAAAACTGCACTTTACCACAGAAAGTCATAAAAACGTGTACTCATTTTGAAATAGTGAAAAGGCTGTGATCATTTAGCAACAGTGTTCTAATGAATTCAACCAGTTGAATGCTGTTTACTTGACTGTTTAAAATACATATAACCATGTGAATTTAATTTGAAGGAAGCATTAAACATGCCCTCTTAGTTCTTCTGCAGATTACGGTCATATTTATTATTTTTGTATGGAGTTGTTTTTCTGCATTATTTATATAATACATACATAAAGAGTTGCCTTCTGTTCCTTCCAATCTGGTGTGGCATGAAACTAAAACATTAGTTTGAGTTTTAAAGGAATATGTAATGATCATATTATATATCGCAACAGTTGTCCGTAACTATGTTTCCTTAATGTGCCGATGAATGATGATTTTAAAACAGGAACAGTTTCCTGTGAACATTTGCTACAAACACCACTCACTCTATGAAATGATAAAACTGTAAACACTATTAAAACTGATGAGAGATAGTGCTGCAAAGAATTGATTAATATAAAATGTCCTTACTTGCCATAACATTACAGCCCAGAACATAGGCTAAGAGGCAGCTGCAGATAATCGCCCTCATCCTCACACAGACTGACGTGACTGAACAGACAAACAGCGACCACAGAATCTATCTGAGCTCAGAACAGGAACTTAGCTTTCTGAGTGGGATAGTTTTTTTCAATTGCTTAACAAGCGTTTACCTAAACTCAAGATACTTTGTCAAAACTCTTAACACTCGCAACACACCTACCTCACACAATTAGCCAAAAGGTACATTTTCTGCCCAAAACCACATTTTGTTCTTTAAACACCAACTCTACATTTCAAAATGCAAAATAACATTCTCTATATACACAAACTCAAACACAGCAAAACACAGCAAACCAGAATCAAAATCAAATCATTCTGTCAAAGAACCAGCTGCATATTACACCGACAGTAGCAATCTCAAAAAACAGCTGGCAGCTCTCACACGCATTTTCTTAAAGAAATGCCAATTCTAGTCATATTATCATCATTATCTCTCTTGTCATAGAGTATGGTCTAGACCTGCCCTATATGAAAAGTACAATGAGAAAACTTTTCATTATGAAATAAAAACTTTACTGAACTGGTTTGGTCTCCATAAATTCTTGAGCAAAATATCAGGCTTATGTTGATGGACTCTAACGAGCAGATAAAGAAACTCAAACTAAACAGAAAATCCATGAAAGAGAAGTGATTAAGACTTTGTGAAATAAGTGGATATTAAATATTGATAAATAAATCCAAGGACCAAAATTAAACTGTAAAAACTGAACCGTCAAACACAGCAGATCTGCTGACGAACAAAGAACAGCCTTATGTTGGGTAAACAAAGTTTCAGACTATATTGAGATAACAACTTGCACAGCAGCGGTTTAGATAGTGTCCACATACATACAAACATCACACTCTTGAAGACTCTTGGTGAAAAGTGCAACTAAGTGTTATTAGCTGGAAAAACTTTGCTGGTATTTTTACACCTGCAGATCAGAGCAGTAAAACTTTGTCAATCTTCTTTGTCATACTGTAAGTATGCATAAAAAATGTGCAACAAAGCCAAATATCATTGTCATTAAAGCACATTTGTGTAATTACGAGACTTTAAAGGGGGTTTGATCAACCCACTGATAAAGTGGTACTGTTCTATGCCACCCAGTTTCACTCCCAAGTCATCAAATTTTAATGCTTCAAAACCCCTTGGTGTCACTTTTTTACATACTGAGTTTCCTTATAGTGTCATTTTTCAACGCTAGTAGTAGGCCTAGTATAAATAAGTCAAAGTCATCATAAGGAGGTTGTTGGATGGTTGGATGGGTCAAACAAACACCAAGCGTCCATATGTGACGACTTGGAGGTTGAGAATGTTTTACTTTATCGTTTAAAGCAGGAACATTTCGATAGTTTTGTTGTATTACTACTGTCTTTGAAGCACATTTGTATTTCAGAATTCTCTGAAGGTCACTTCTTTGGTGTTTGCACTCACTGTCATCGCAAGCAGCATAAACTTTATGCAGGAAACAAAGTTGCACAGTGGAATATTATCAGACAGAAATAACCGCACTCAGACCACAGATCAGACTCTACCTGACTTTACTCAGAAATGGTGCAGCAAAATCGACAGAGGGAAGGATGTGGGCATCAGTAAAGTTATTGGTGTGATGTGCATGTTGGGGTGGAGAGTAGGTGTCAAGTGTGACATCGTGCAAAGGAACTATAACAATGAAGTCTCCAGCATAAAGTCAGGCTGCACATCTCTCTGAATTTGTTATTTTAATATTAGAAAATACTGAAAATAGAGAAGCATTGTGTTGCAGAAAGTGAAGCACAATAATGCTGATTGGCTGACGGTGACCATGCGCTTTGGAGAATATCTAAAGCTGCTATATATCAAGGATCCAAGGACATATGTCTCAGCAGGACCTGGAAAAACTTGTCCATGCATTTATCTTCAGTCGTCTCAACTACTGTAATGGTGTCTTTACAGGGCTTCCTAAAAAATATTAACAACAATTAATGACTACATGTGTGTCGCTTTGTGATAGAGCCACACAGAATTTTCTGCTCTAGTTGTTTGCTTTACTGGTCTGCAGGTTTCCTTTAGATTAATCACCGCGGATATAACTAGGCCTGTGTGGTTAACAAGCTGACACTATGCTGCTATGATGTGTGAGTCTGGTTCATGGTACCATTCCCGTAATAAAAACACATTCATTTAAGACAATGGAAACTGACCAGAGAGTATATTTTTCTCACCCACTTCACCTGCTCAGCAGCAAACAGCACAGAGAAAGGGAATCAGACCGAAACCAGAGCTTAAAGAGAGTGAATGTTGCACACAAACACAACTCTGATGGTGTGATGATGTTTATCTTATCTGCTGAATGTTAAAGTTTTCTAACAACTTGAAAGGTGATAACATGTCTACTTGTGCTTAAATATTGCGGATGAATGTGTGTGAATGTTTGTTTGTGAATGTTTCTGTTTGAGCACTTAGCGACTTTGAAGCTGGGGGGGACGCTGATGGGCTTGGTGGGTTCGGGTATTTGCAGAGACAGAAGATGGAGATTAGACTGGAGAGGGGAGATTATGAAGACTCGGGTGCACAGTCAGATAAAATGTCAATAAAATAACTAGAAAAAAACCGACTACGTACCACAAAAATCATGCTATTGCATATAACCTGCTAGTTAATGTAGCCACAGTACAAATGTATTTAGTTATCCTAATGTTACACTTGTGATATTTCCTGTGTCTCACTTGGCCCTGACTCTCCCTGCAACAAATGATTGTGAACACAGAAC
This sequence comes from Micropterus dolomieu, assembly GCF_021292245.1. Taxonomy (NCBI): domain Eukaryota; kingdom Metazoa; phylum Chordata; class Actinopteri; order Centrarchiformes; family Centrarchidae; genus Micropterus; species Micropterus dolomieu. Next base: position 1,300,571 of record NC_060158.1, on the reverse strand, counting down.
TGTCTTCAATGTAAACTCTGATGGCCGGCCATTGGACTAACAAAGTCTTTTTACTATGTGAGTTAGAATTTAATATGTCTAGTAGCTATCCATTCAACTTACAAGCTCATCCTCCTCAGTTATTTCTACTCCTGCTCCCGTGACCTCTGTCCTCTTCCTCTTAAAATACTGTAGGATGCTCATCACTGTGCGACAATTTTGGCTACTTTTAAACTGCTTATGGACACGTAACAGATTTTTAAGGCCAAGAATGGGGCGAACAAATGGCCCAGGAGTTTGTCCCTGTTTCAGTCCACTCTCCAGTCAAAGCATTTGTCAGGGCCTCTGTGTCTTTGAGGCCTTTATTCCTGTATTCTTGAGAATTTTGTGCAAGTAGAGTACATCACTAAATTAATCTTTAAAACACTAAAACACCTGTTTAACTCTCCTAAAGTTAAGAAATCAACTCAGCTGAGTCCTTAAATACAATAAATAAATAAATGAGCCATATCATCTTCAGTCATACCATAAACTGTTGCTTTGGACTCTGTGGACTTTGGCTTTGATTTGCTATTGCCCTCATCTATTGCCCTATTGCTGTCTGTCCACTTGCTTTGCACTAGCACAGCCCATACAATCTGATCATTCCTAAACCATCTAAATAACCTTTCCAACGTTTATTATAACGTTTATAATTATTGTGACAGTAACAGGGGAGCAGCTCGTCATTGTACTGGAAGTAGAGGAAGCTGTGCGTCATGCCTAAAGTCTAACAGGACTGTTTTATCCACACATTCTTCACATTCTTATTTTTTTTTCTCCCTTAACTGCTCAGCACCAGCTTTGCCTTCTGTGGCATGTTTTCTATAGGCTGTATTTTTTTTTGTCCGCATTTCAACCATTTATTTGGCCTATGTCTGATGTGTGTGTGACTGATTGACTAGTCGCTCATACTAAACCGCCTCGGCTATTCTGAAATCGCCGCCGAAAAGTGAGGGGGACAAAACATAGATTTTGAAATATTTAATGGCTCCTACGCGTATGCTACTAATGTAGTGTACATCTATCTATATACATCACATATATATTGACAGACGTACACTGTGGCTAAGGTTTTGGATGACAATGATTGAAAATGCACATGGTCGCACATTTTCTGTACGGCATGTATCACTTTCACCAGTACGTAAGTTATACATTGCAAGAGATTGGACAGAATTGACAATTGCGCTTTTACTGTTTGTACTGTAATTTGTTGACAGAGCATGTCATTGTGATACAGAAAAGAAAAAGACACAAATGTTTTACAGCACTGCATTGCACAATGGTAAAATTTCTTTAAAAAATTAGAAAATAAACATGGGAAACTTCCCTTTAGGCTGATGTTCCTGTGTCAGATTCTCTGCAACAGGTGCAGGTAATTTTCTCACCACAACATATATTTTCATCAATTCAGGAGACATTTACAAAAAAATCTACATACGTGTGTGTGTGTGTGTGTGTGTGTGTGTACACACATACATCTGCTGGTGATTTTCATTATTTACCGCTCACCGTGTATAGTTACTGTTTACTGGTATTGGGCGTATTGGGTGAATGGTCTGAGGCTGTTTTGCTATTGTGTATTTTTATTTTGTTTATGGTCTGTGCGAAACAACATCAGCTGAATGACAATGAAGTTTTTCTTTATTTTCTGTAACTTTGATTTTATGTAGTGACTTATGCAATGAACTTATGCCTTGATGTTTTCAGGGGTAAGACTACTCAGTAGAGAACCGGTACAATACATTGTGATCAGCAATATTACAAATTGATTATGAAGGAAACAGCAGACAATTGTACATAATTATTTGCATCAATTTGTCAAAGCATTTGCAATTTGTTCAAAATAATGAGAAATTGCTTTTCTGATGTGCACAAGTGACAAAATGATAATGGGAATTTCAGTTCTGATCCGAGAAGCAACTGAGAAAAACTGTAAGGTAACAAATACTATAACCACAAAAAACTACCACCACACACACTATAACCAGGCTTTTGAACTAAAATTTCAAAACCATTTTTCAAAAAGCATAAATAGATATATAGAGATTAATGGCAATAATGCAAGCTGTCAATATTTTAGAGCATCCCAAAATATCACAAATCATGCTTTTAGGGGAGTTGATGTCTTATTAAGGGGAGCTATTCTATTCTGTAGTCTATTCTCCATCTTCTGTCACTGGAAATACTCCCTTTCAGCCACACTAATAAGTACATTCTGTTTTCAAAAGTCATTAGAAATGAGCTTTTAAGTGCTTTATTTTAAAAAGACATCGGGGAGGGGGGGGGCATGCCCCTGAACCCTCCTAGCATTTTCCTGTGTTGAGCTGGAGGTGGTTGTTGCACTAACCAATGAAGTTCTCTATTAGGTCTATAGTCCTCCCTATAATCTGTAACAGAGCCGACATGGGGGAGTCATCCAAGGAACCCTGTAGGTGGCCTGTTCCCGAGTTGACGCAAAAGTCAGAAGTAGAGAGGGTAAACAAAAGGTGAAAAAAAAAAAAAAGTTCCTTGGCCAGTGTTGCTCGTCACCACGTCTGACATGCAGCACTCCAGGCTGACATACTGCAGCCTGTTAGTGACCAGGCCACAAGTCAAAAGCACTGGAGAAGTCAAAGAACATGACCTTCAGTTCTGTGCGCCTTCCCTTGGTGGGTGTACGCTCTGTGAAGCAGGTAGATGAAGGCATTATCCACCCCAGTGTCAGCCTGGTACGCAAATTGCAGAGAGTCAAGGCAGTCACAAACCGGGGGCCCGACGTGCTGCAGAACTAGTCTCTGAAATGTCTTCTTGACATGCAACTTTAATGCGACAGGCATGACAAGCTGCACTCCAGAAGGCACAGGCATTAGGTCCGTGAGGGTGCTGGTGGTCAGCCATTCCAGAGAGTCAGCGAGTGACATTTGCAGAGGCAGCAATTCAAAACTCCACCAGAAGCTCTGAAATGTCAAACTACGAAGCAGCAGCACTCATTTAGCAGTCTGCAGGAATTCATTAACACCCCCGCCGCGCTGCATGGACTCAACTGCTTTCAGTCAACTGCAATTGCTGCTCGGGCTGGAGAAATAGCAGGAGAGGGGGATAATTTAGAGAGGCAAAGACTGGCTGATGGAAAAAAGGGATAGTAATCCAATCAACGGCGCATATGAAGTAAAATGGAGCCCCTGAGACAAATAACACTGTGTGTAGAGAGAAACTGGACCTGACTGCTTAGAAAACCGACCGCGTTGAAGGAGTTAAAGCTCCAATTAGTAATACCCCATTATTATCACTGCTTATGTTTTAATTAAGCGAATTATAAAGAATTTTTCAGATTTAAAAGTAAGCAATTCATACAGGCATTTTCAAGCTATAAAAGGTTTTGCTTAAAAATGCAACAATTTGATCAAAATAGCAGAGATAAAAAGTCAGATTTCAAATTTAGCACCCTAACCTGTGCTGGAATCTTTCTAGTGAAGCTAGGAAGGGGGTCATAGGAGGTCCAGCAGTGCCGACAAAGTTCAAAGGCAAAAGTGTGTGTGTGTGTTTGTGTGTGTGTGTGTGTGTGTGTGTGTGTGTGTGGGCCAAATCCCTGTGACACTCTACCACTTCTTACATAAAGCATGTCAGTGAATGCTTTAACAATCGCTGGTCTGCAGGTCACAGAGGCTGGAGGGAGAGGAAGGAACACACAGGGAGAATCAGGATGGCGGGATCAGACAGTGAAAGTGGAGGGGCGGAGACATGAGGGCGCAGAGTAAGTGAGCGAGACACAAAAGAAAGGAGGACAGAAAGAGGAGTTAAATGTTTTAATGTTTAACTTGATGGGAGGACTGAAAAAAGACAGTAAACATATTCTACCTCCTTCCACCAGCCCGCTCAAACCCCCCTGCACGCACTGCCCGTCTATCCTTATTTTCCCAGCTATAACCCCTAGGCTAACCCTCACCAGGTCTCCTTAAAGAGGGACGAGAAGCTGGCTGGTTGAACTGAGCAGTCTGCTTTTTTTCCTATTCATCCACATGTCTGTAAGGCATGACAAGCTGCACTCCTGATACTTGTGCTGTTCACTGACCAGGGCAGAGTGTTCACTAATCCTGTTTGTCAGTGAGTTTATGTTTCCCATGACAACCAAGGGAAGACGGGGCTTGCATCTCCACCGCCTCTCCATCTTCTCGTTCCTCACCATCGTGCCTGCACGACATCCTCCCCTTATTATTCTTAACTCCACCGGGATCTACTTCAGACATGAAACAGGTCGATCCCGATACTGTGTGAGCTTCTCACATGAGTAGACCCCGTGCTTTGATGTTTGGTGGTTGCCCTGTACATTGTTGGTGTAAATCTTATTCACGGGTGTCCGCTGTCAGTATTGTTTGTCATATTTACAAAATAAAATAGTACAAAAATTTGAAAATGTTCAATATAAAAATATAAGTATATGTATTGTAGAGGGAGCTGTGCTGCCACTGGAAATATTAACCCTTACTTAGTACTTCTTCACTATATATGATCAGTATTTATTAACAGGCTATTAAGCCTCTTTTTAACTAACCTTCCCTTTCTCTCTAAGAGCTTTGTTAGCGCACTTTCTACATAACAATAGATTATATGAAGATCAGGATTTAGAGTGAATCAAAGCACTGAAACAGCACTGATGAAATTTACAAATGTCATTAAAGGAGCAGCTCTAAGCTGGTTTGAGTCCTTTTTATCAGATTGATCTCAGTTATATGAACGATGAATGAATAAATGACCAAAGTTAGTCACAAGGTTCCCCATGGATCTGTTCTTGGACCAATCCTATTCTCATCATGCTTCCTTTAGGCAATATTATCAGGAAACACTACATAAACCTCCGTTATTATGCAGATGATACTAAATTATCATCTGCATAATACACTTAACAAAATTATAAATGCAACACTGTTGTTTTTGCCCCCATTCATCATGAGCTGAACTCAAATATCTAGAATTTCTCTATGTACACAAAAGGCCTATTTCTCTCAAATATTGTTCACAAATCTGTGTTAGTGAGCACTTCTCCTTTGCCGAGATAATCCATCTACCTCACAGGTGTGGCATACCAAGATGCTGATCAGAAAGCATGGGGATTGCACAGATGTGCCTCAGACTGGCCATAATAAAAGGCCACTCGAAAATGTGCAGTTTCACTGTAATGAGACTTTATTCTCTCAGATTACTTTTTAAACACTTGCACTATAATAGAACTTATGCATCAATGCATGTATACACAATTGAATATTCTAGAGAGTTATATCATTTTATAGTCATGCTTTTGGCTTGTTTAAACTTTGTTTTTTTAATGCAGATATGTCAGATCAGATATATCCTTTAACTCCCACACCACACTCAGGCACATCCTGTCTCAAAATGTTGCGGCAGTTTGGCAACAGTTGCACTGAAACACTTTCCATTGGCTACATTACCGCAGCAATCTGTTAAAATCAAACTAATCTGTAGGTCTTGTCTGTATAAGCTGTACAAAACATGTGAAATCACATATTGTAGTGACACAGGAAGTTATGTGCTGAACTATTTCTACATTTGCCTAGCAACCTCACGGCAACAACAAACCTCTAGTAAGTCACTGCACCCAATGTGCTAACCGTGTGTCAGTTTGCAAATTCCCACGCTAATTTGCCTTACTATTGACTTTGTATACAATTGTTCCACCTCTAAAATTATGTGACAGGTATTTATGCTAAGCTAGGCTAACAGGCTGCTGGCCGATTATGTAATATTTACAGTACAGACATGAAAGTGGTATCCATTTTTCTATCTAACTCGTCAAAAACAGTGCTTTTCCCAAAATGTTACTAATGATTACTTTAAATAGTTGCTTCACTCTGCCTTACTTCCTCTTATATTTCTGTGTTCCTCTTTGAGTTCTAGTCTCTCACCTGTGCTGGGACCAATCCTGTTCACCTTATATATTATTCCTTTTAACAGGCAACTATCCTTAAATTTTCACTCTTATGCAGATGATACTCAATTATATCTATCGAATAAGCCAGATAACACTAATCAGTTAGCTAAACTTCAAGTGCGCCTACAGGATGCGCATTGGATAAAACACATGCCTGTGGTGTGGAAGACCTGGGTTCAGTTCCCACTGTGACACATCCACCAATGTGTCCCTGAGCAAGACACATAATCTCTAGTTGCCCCAGAGGCGTGTGACCTCTGGCACACATAACAATTATAAGGCGCTTTGGATAAAAGCGTCAGTTAAATTAGTAAATTTTAGCTTTTCTGTATTGGCTTCCTATAAAATCCAGAATAGAATTTAAAATCCTTTTGCTCACCTACAAACTTCTCAATGGTCAGGCACCATCTTATCTTAAAGACCTCATAGTACCTTACTACCCCACCAGAGGACTGTGTTCCCAGAATGCAGGGTTACTTGTGGTTTTTAGAGTCTCCAAAAGTAGAATGGGAGCCAGAGCCTTCAGCTATCAAGCTCCTCTCCTGGAGGCAGACACCATCTCCACATTTAAGAGTAGGCGTTACACTTTCCTCTTTGATAAAGCTTATAGTTAGGGCTGGCTCAGTTGAGTCTTGAACCATCCCTCAGTTACGCTGCTACAATTATTATTCGTTCTATTATTATGTGCACTGTGACTGCCATACCAAGGAGCCTGGCTCTTTGGCGTTGCAGTCAAGTTGCATGTTTGGTACCCTGCTCTTGCCCCTCTGTCACATATGGTGGCAGTTGTGGGATGGCCTGCCGTGAAATTGTATTGTTTTATTTACCACCTGAACGGAAGCTGGTGAGATTATTCAGAATCCCTGTTCTCTTATGCTGAAGTTTTCTCTGATTTAAAGGTCACTTCTTTGGTGTTTGCACTCACTGTCATCGCCAGCAGCAAACGTAACTTTACGCAGGAAACAAAGTGGCACAGTGGAATATTATCAGAATGAAATAACCACACTTAGAACACAGAGCAGATATTAAATGACTTTACTTAGAAATGGTGCAGCAAAATGGACAGAGGGAAGGATGTGGGCATCACTGAAACCACTGGTGTGACGTACAGGTTGGGGTGGAGAGTAGATGTCACGTGTTGACATCGTGCAATATAACAACGAAGTCTCTAGCATAAATGTAGGCTGCACTCATTCCTCTGACTTTGTTATTTTGATAGTAATAAAAGTGGTGTCTGCTTCCTGGTACCAGTCCTATAATAAAATACATTCATTGACAACAACAGAGACTCACCAGAGAGCATATTTTTATCACCCACGTACCTGCTCAGCAGCAAACAGCAGACCAAAAAGAAGAAGCAAGAAAGGAAAGCAGACCAGGGCCGGTATTTTTGAAGCTTTTCAGAATTACTCATAAGAACACTGCTAAGAACTGACTTAAGTAAAAAAATTCTTGGCTCACAGTTGTGCTTAAATGTTAGTTATCAAGCATCATAGTCCTAATTTGAGTGAAGTGTAGGACTAAATCTTAAGTGTCAGTCTTAGTGCTGATTTACTACACTTTGCTGTGCTGCAAACAGGATTTTGGATGACGATGTAGGCAAGGACCAATCACTGAAGAGATTTCCTTATTTAAGAATATTCTCAGATAAATTCACATTGAATTGTGAAATCCCTGAGAGGAATTTACATTCAACACACGTTTAACAATAAAGAATGTTCAAGATAATACATTATGATATAGGCCAACCCATTAATAAATGAAAGATAAAAAAGTTGATCGTTATATGCCATCAAATGCACCCACATTGCAACTTGAAAGGTGATAACATGTTCACTTGTGCTTAAAGATTGTTTCCACCGCCCCCATGTGGCCAAAATAGATAAGAAGCTCAGAGTAAGTTGTTCCTTATTCATTCTCTCTCTCTCAAGAGAGCAACATTGCCAAAACTTAAACGATACAATAAAAATAATATAATATATTCTCTATCTATCTTTTTCAACACAACTTCCATTTGATTTTCATCAATTTTAATATTAAATATTTTTATTAACCTTTTGCTATGCATGTAATGGCCATATACAGCAATTCCTGTAATACCAAATTATTATGTACTATTATTTAGTTTCTGTCTATTTGACAGTGGCCATGATGAAATTTTTAACAAATTATTCATGTACAAATCACCAAAAGGATTTAGCTGTTCTTCATTAAAAAAAGAAAACACCTTTATTTAAATAAAAAAAATGTAAAAAAGCAATGTAAAATGTTGTTTATGCTGTGTTTAGTATTTCCCATTATACACAGAATTTACAGACACAGAACCATTTTCATTTTAAACGTGGTTGACTTGTTCTGCAGGTTCCAACATTGCAATCAGCAGATGAAGAAACAGGTAAGTGGAGGAGGTGATGGAGGAGTAACTGGAGGACAAGTTCATAATCAAAATGTTATCTTGGTACAGAGAAAACTCTCTTTCTTGGATCAGTGAGGAAGTATTCAGATCCTTGACTTAACTGAGCAAAAGTACTAATAGTACACTGGAAAATACTCAATACAAGTGAAAGTTCTGCATTGAGTATAATCAAATATTCTTAAAATATTAAAAGTAAAAGTACTCAAAGCAGAAAAATGATGGGATCACCGTCAGCTCTGCAGCCGCTTCATTATTACAGAAGTATCTTCCAGAGTCTGAGACACCAGCTCTGACAATGTGCAGAGATTTATCTGCCAACGAGCTGTATCCTTTATACGGTTTATGAAGGAGTCTTATGTCCCGGTCACCGTCAATTAGAAGTATGTCGACCCTGCGTCCGTTTCTCTCTCTGCTCCACATCACTTTACCCTCCACAGAGTGAGGACATGGCAGAGTGACGGGGTCCTTCT
>NC_060158.1:1286971-1291715 GCF_021292245.1 Micropterus dolomieu | reverse complement strand
CATCACTTTACCCTCCACAGAGTGAGGACATGGCAGAGTGACGGGGTCCTTCTCCTTGATTGTTTTATGGATTATTCCTGCTCCTGAAACACAGTTTGCAGTCAAATTACAGGAGAAAGTATCAGTGATGTTGTGAGAGAGTCCTGCCTACCAGGTCATTTACAAGAAGAAGAATATTCAACTGTCAGACCTGAGCAGTGAGCAGACAATCAATAAGACCTTGTTGGGAGAGAAATTTTATCTAAAATTTCATGAAAAGTGGACAAACTCCATCTGCTGAAGAAGACGATGTGATATGATTAAAAGCTCCACAACAACTTCTTAAAATCGCTTGAATAAAAATGTAGTTACCTGATGGGATCACCGTCAGCTCTGCAGCCACTTTATTATCACAGAAGTATCTTCCAGAGTCTGAGACACCAGCTCTGACAATGTGCAGAGATTTATCTGCCAACGAGCTGTATCCTTTATACGGTTTATGAAGGAGTCTTATGTCCCGGTCACCGTCAATTAGAAGTATGTCGACCCTGCGTCCGTTTCTCTCTCTGCTCCACATCACTTTACCCTCCACAGAGTGAGGACATGGCAGAGTGACGGGGTCCTTCTCCTTGATTGTTTTATGGATTATTCCTGCTCCTGAAACACAGTTTGCAGTCAAATTACAGGAGAAAGTATCAGTGATGTTGTGAGAGAGTCCTGCCTACCAGGTCATTTACAAGAAGAAGAATATTCAACTGTCAGACCTGAGCAGTGAGCAGACAATCAATAAGACCTTGTTGGGAGAGAAATTTGATCTAAACTTTCACAACAAGTGGACCAAAAGCTCCAGAACAACTTCTTAAAATTGCTTTTTTTTAATTTTATTTGTGAAAATACTATAAAGGGTGACTTATATGTGTTTTATTCACATGTAGACTATATTAGACCCGTCCAGATCAAAAACCCGCTAGCTGACTAAGCTTCATATAAAGATCACATGAATCCCAACAATTGAACGATGTACAATCAAACATATGAAAAATTAAATAGTACTGCGCAAAAATGTCAAAATTAAAAGAATGAAAACTCCTTACCCGCACTGGCGTTACAGCCCAGAACTAAGGCTAACAGGCAGCAGTAGATATTCATCCTCCTCCTGCTGCAGACTGATGTTAATCACTAATCATTCAACAGCTTCTGTCTAAGCGCCAAACAGGAAGGTGTGTTTTATTCATGCGCTCCTCACACAAGCCTCGATCTCAAAATAATTTTGCCTTTTATTTGAATGCGTGAACATACGTCACTGACACTTGGTGTTTTCCCAAATAAGGCCATCAGTAACAAATTGTAAATTACTAAGGCCTGTCACGTGACTGGTACTTTCCAACAGTCATATTTGTCATCTTGGTCATTGTTAGTCAGTGTTTTTGTTGTTAAGGTATGAGGGAGTGTTGCAGATATTTTACGTTGGCACAATTAATGCTGAATGGATTTGGTGTTTCTTAAACATATCAGACAGATAATGTATCTGCAAACTGATGACAACCTTTCTCAACAGTATGTCGTGTGGCTCGCTTCATGTTATGATTAGACAGCTCTGAAAAATGATCTAATACATTTTTACAATATGTTTATTAGTTTCCTTTATATAACACCTTTTCCAAAGAGCCCTAGACTTAAACATCAAGAGATGCATGATATGTCAAACACGTCTGAAATAGCAGCCGGACACAGAGAAGATGCTGTAGAGGTTTTTAAACAGCAGAGATTAGAACTAGAAAGTTGGGGAAAATACTTTTATAGATATGAATGAAACTAACTTTAGCTGACTTCGCTGTATTAAACCCAGATTTCCTCACCAATTACTAACATCATCCAAACCGTGACTAATAATCTTCCTCAGAAACACTCACAGAGAAGTTTTCAAGAATTGCACAGCGTAGTGGATGCCATGGAAATCCAACCTGTTCTCACACAGAAGTTGCCACATATGGACGCTTGGTCCATGTTTCACTACATTAACCACTGGTTTTATTTTTAAACTGGACGTGGCATATTTATTATCGCTAATGTGACCACGGAGCCCTACATGTGCAGAATCAACGCCAAAGGGTTACCTTATGATAAAACAGCACTGTTTGAGGGGTTTAGATCAGGCGTCCATGTGTGACGAGCTGGAAGTGAGAATTGTTGGGAAATCGTGTCTTTGTGGCTGCCAAAAAACTCAACACTTATAGGAGTAAATAACATGTGGAGAGTAGAAGTATCATATCTTATACGTACAAATAAAACTCAGATTTACTGTATATATGTTTTTTAATGAAAGAAACCATGGCAAATACATTTACACATTTAGGGGGGAAAGTGGATCAAACGACTACAACAGATGCAAAACAGCTACAGAAAGACTCAACTATAAAGAGATGCAAAACAACAGCTTTATAATCATAATCCGTCCTGTGCTTCTAACGCAGAGAAATAAGCATTTTAAACCTACATTTTCCTCCAAATGACTCAGAAGTCTGTTTTTTACCTGACAGAATCAAAATATTTAGGTGAATATTTTTTTAACTGTGGTTTCCAGATGGTTGTCATTTTCCCGGTTGAGCATATATGGTCGTCACCTGCAAGGTACCTGTTGATGAGAAAACATTACTGTCAACAGAATTTAGAATTAACTTTTGTTCCCGTTATCTGCAGTTTTATAATGAGAGTTGCTAAAAGAAAGGGAGATGTATAAACAACAATGTGTTCTGGTGATTGCAGAGTTTTTGTAGATGTGCTTTTTGCTCTGCTTTCTTTTGCTGTATGAGGAAATGCAAATACTACCTGTCTCCTGACATATTTCATGTTAAAAGCACCGTTCCCATTGTACTTTCTTTTACGGTAACACATTAAATGCCTCCTACCCAACGTTAAAGAGAGCTAATGATTAAAGTCACCTTATTTATTTATTTCAGGCTTAGAGTTTCCAAATCGAAGAATATAGTGGCTCATCAGTTGGAGGTGTCTCTGTCAGAAGAATCAATATATAATTAATATATACAGTAAGCAACAAGCATCTAGAATGTTTGTTAAACTGTTGTGTTGTTGAATGGTCAGGCTTTACCTGCATTGTTTCCCGTTTCTGGAGGGTTATGGATTAGGTTGGCATAAAAGGGACTATTTTGGCTCGATCCATCTAAATATTGAAACATTTAACAAAACGTATTTATTAACCCGAACCAAACTGTGGGAGAGGAAGTGCAGATAATCCTCAGTGCCTGTGAGACTGCCTTCAGATCAGGACACAGTAGGCAGTGTCACTGTAAAGCGCTGCCAGGGCTGATCTGGAGAGGCATTAAGGCCTACAAGAGGACAAGTGAGGGCCGTTTCTCAAACAGTGATACAAGAAGAATGGCATCCAGCACATTACTAACTATAAGGGCATCAGTACCACATCCACCAACACACAGCTGAAATGCTTTCCCGAATATACTGATCAGCAAGCTGTCTGACGTTGGCCTCTCTACTCACACCTGCACCTGGATTCAAACTTTCTAACAATCCACCCACAGACTGTCAAGCTTGGACCCCATCTCTCTTCCACCATCGCACTCTGTATCGAGCCCAACACTGTTCTCACTGTACACAACGATGACTGCACGGCAGCCCATCCAACAAATAAAAATAAAATTTGCAGATGACACTACAGTAGTAACTGCATACAGGAACGAGGTTGTGAAACTGACACAGTGGTGCTCAGCTAACAGTCTGACATTAAACATAAACAAAAGGAGCAGCACAAACCTCCCACCATTAATTATAAAATTACATTTACTCATTTAGCAGTCGCTTTTATCCAAAGCAACTTACAATTGCTATTCATGTCAGAGGTCGCACGCGAGTTGAACACGGGTCTGTCACACTGAAGGCATGGATCTTATCCACTGTCCCATCACCACCCCATCTTCAACAAAGCATCAATTCAGCAAGAGACAATAGATACTTGTAAGAGCAGCAATAAATACTAGTAAGAGCTAATAGCACGTATGGCATTAGGCAAGGCAAGGCAAGTTTAATTGTATAGCACAATTTAACAACAAGGTAATTCAAAGTGCTTTACATAAAACATAAAAGCAACAGGGAAATATGTAAAAGTTTAAAAGCAACATAAAATAATAAAAGTTACAGTGTTACAATCAGGGTTAAAAGAGTTAAATGGAAAATAATAAAAAGCTAAAAACAAAGAAAAAGAAAACAGAACAGTAAAAGTTACAGTGCAGTGTAAGTTATCAGTAAAAAGAAAAATCTTAAATATTTAATTATAAGCAATGGTTAAAAGAAAAGTCTTCAGTCTTAATTTAAAAGAACTGAGAGTTTCAGCAGACCTGCAGTTATCTGGGAGTTTGTTCCAGATATACGGAGCATAATAACTGAACGCTGCTTCTCCTTGTTTAGTTTTGACTCTGGGGACAGAAAGCAGACCTGATCCCAGACGACCTGAGAGGTCTGGATGGTTCGTAACGAAGCAGAAGATCAGAAATGTATTTTGGCCCTAAACCATTTAGTGCTTTATAAACTAACAGCAGGATTTTGAAATCAATTCTTTGACATACAGGAAGCCAATGTAAAGACTTCAGAACTGGAGTGATGTGATCCACCTTTTTGGTCTTAGTGAGGACTCGAGCAGCAGCGTTCTGAATCAGCTGCAGCTGTCTGATGGATTTCTTAGGGAGCCCTGTAAGGACACTGTTACAGTAGTCAAGTCGACTGAAGATAAATG
>NC_060158.1:1257761-1286871 GCF_021292245.1 Micropterus dolomieu | reverse complement strand
TTAATTTAAAAGAACTGAGAGTTTCAGCAGACCTGCAGTTATCTGGGAGTTTGTTCCAGATATACGGAGCATAATAACTGAACGCTGCTTCTCCTTGTTTAGTTTTGACTCTGGGGACAGAAAGCAGACCTGATCCCAGACGACCTGAGAGGTCTGGATGGTTCATAACGAAGCAGAAGATCAGAAATGTATTTTGGCCCTAAACCATTTAGTGCTTTATAAACTAACAGCAGGATTTTGAAATCAATTCTTTGACATACAGGAAGCCAATGTAAAGACCTCAGAACTGGAGTGATGTGATCCACCTTTTTGGTCTTAGTGAGGACTCGAGCAGCAGCGTTCTGAATCAGCTGCAGCTGTCTGATGGATTTCTTAGGGAGCCCTGTAAGGACACTGTTACAGTAGTCAAGTCGACTGAAGATAAATGCATGGACAAGTTTTTCCAGGTCCTGCTGAGACATAAGTCCTTTAATCCTTGATATATTCTTCAGGTGATAGTAGGCTGATTTTGTAATTGTCTTAATATGGCTCCTCAAATTCAGGTCTGAGTCCATGACCAAGATTTCTGGTTTGATTTGTGGTTCTTAACATTACAGACTGAAGTCGAGCACTGACTTTCAATCGTTCCATTAATCCCCATTAATGGGGTAATTACCAGTGGAGGTCTTGAGTAATGGAGTGACATGAGCAGCGCTGCTGCGTTCTGAACCATTTGTAAGGGTTTCACCACACAAGCTGGAAGACCTGCTAGGAGGTCATTGCAGTAGTCAAGGAGAGATAACCATGGCCTGTACCAGAAGCTGGGTGGTGTAGTGAGCAAGGTAGGGCCTGATTTTCCTTATGTTATAGTGATAGTTGATATGATTTTCCAACTAATAACATCACTTGTTCTCTTATACTACTAATACTACTTTATTCAGCCATTCGTTTTTCACTGGAAGCATTTTTCAGATAAAAGTCCAGGTCTGGTTTTATTTACCTCGTCGGTTGGACTTGTATCTCCTAGAGGACAAGACGATGATGATGATGAGGAGGACGGTACCTATCCCAGACACCAAGCCATAAAGTAGATGTCGGTCTTCAGGAGCAGATAGAAGACAAAGTCAAAAGTCATAACTACTTACAAAATGAAATATACAGACATAATGCTTGTCAGATATACAGCAGTACAGGGTGGTATCAACCTCCGGACAAAACATTTACTTCAGTACTTTATATAAGTACATTTCATGATTGGTTCTTTCTATTTTATGCTGCTATTTATTTATTATTTTAATTGCCAACCTGATCTCATCTCAGGTGTCATATATACATATTATTGTATGCAAAACGGCGATTTTGCGTGTATTAAGGTGACCAGATTTCTGAGATTTTTTGGTTTGGTGGTCAGTCTGCCATTAAAAAATATAATGTTATTATATGTGAAGTAAAAAAGTGGGACAATTTTGGTTTTATAATCTGTCAAATATAACTCTTGTGAATGAAATCAAGTCATTTTGAGGCAGAAACTACATTACCTTTCAGCCTCAATAAGTAGAGGGTGCAATCACTTCCTGGTAAGTGAAATACTGCATTTTATGGGTTGTATTGGCCATTTAAAGGTATTTCAACAGGTAAAAAAGGACTGGATTGGTTGGTAACCAGCAAGTTAAATAATGTAGTCATAAGGATAAATGCAAAAGAGATCATGTCTTTATTTTATATACTGTATAACTCAGCAGTAAGTCGTGTTAATTATAGGCTACATTCCATTTCCCAAATGTAAACAAGGATATTAGACATCCAATGCCTACCAAACACATATTCCATCAGCAACAACAGGCTTCTCTGTAATCATGTAAATGTCGGGCCTGATTATGCTGCAAATACTTATTTGGCCACAATTGTGATTATTTTGTTAAAAGTAACGTTAAAGTATCACAAAATAATACCCTTGCTGTTACCACGGACATAAAGTGATGTTTATTTGCACGTTATGTCTGTTTGATCCAGATAAAAGCAGCTGTAGACGTGAAAGAAACCGGGCGATCCAGCTTTAACATGCTGCGCACGCTCTCGCGAACGGTTTTCGGCGGACAATAACTTTTCATCACGACACCTGTCTGCTCTGCTGTCCAGCCTTTCTGGCCACGTAAAATCTGATTTCATGTATGTACACAGTTAGTAACAGGGACATTTCATTTAGGGAAGTTGCCTTGGGGGGCTGTCAACTCCTTGAATAAAAACATCGCTACCTGGCTAGCTAGTTTTGCTAGTTTTTGCTAGTTTGGCTAGTTAGCAACCAGAAGCGGTACTAGCGTTTCCGGTCATCCCGGGGCGTCATATTCACATGTGGCCTGGATGCATCTCATACACATGCACCTGGGGTCATCTACTTTACACGCAATATTGCCGTTTTGCGTACAATAGACACGGCTTTTCCAAATCGTGTATATGTGACGCCTGAGCATGAGAACAAGCTGTAATTGCAGTAGAGGTGTTGGACAGCTGTAGATACAGCACACTTTCATATTAAAATTTTACAACAGAACATGAGATGAGGCATCTCATTAATTACGTACTGTATACCAGTTAAAGGTTCAGTTGGTAACTTTTGTAAAAATAACTTCTTGGCCATTTACAAGTAGTGATGTGCAGATCGATCCTAAAGTATCGATATTTCTGATACCAACGTTTCCTGCTCTAGCATCGATACTCATATAAGGATTGATATCTAAACTCGGTAATTTGGAGTGAGTGTGTGTCTTACTGTTACCAGGATTGTCTAACTACTGGGTTGATAGGAACTACTTTTCCTTCCGCCTGTCAAAGTCATGCTTGCGCTACGGCTCTGTGACGGAGCTTCTGCCGCTGCAGCCATTTACATTTCCCGTGATTGTATCCTGACTGGCTGACTGTAAAACAGTCACGTCTGGCTGTGTTTTAGCTGTGAAGGTAATAATTATGCTCTGTGTGATGTGTGTGCAACGACAGTGAAATACTTTGGCAACACTGCAAACTTCGCTAAATATCTGAGATTAAGTCAAAATAATATGATGGTGTTATGAAGCGGCAGTTCTGCGCAGGAGATTTTGATTATAATTAAAGAATATGACAGTAGTTTGATGTCTTGTCGTTATGCAGCTATTATTTTGAATTGGTAAGGCCACATCCTACTCCTTATTTCTCTCATAAATACAGAAACGGGAGAGGGAGGTCACATTAAACCAGAAATAAAATATGTAAAAAGTATTGGTATCAGTATCGGCAATACCAGCCTGGGTATTGGATCAGATCGCACAACCAATCAGAGCCAGGAGGAATCTCTAACACAGTGTCAGTCACTGCTGACTGACAATATCTTCAGCACGGCTTAATTACTTTTGCAAATACAACTGGCAATCCCTACTTTGCCAACAGCATCGTAAAATACAAAGCACTGTGTGAACATGCCTTGGCTCCACAAGCAGCTCCAGGCTTAGGGTTTGATGCCATGGCAAAGAGGCATGATGACAGTGGGGAAATAACTTTTTAGGGGTGACAGTGGGGTAATAGCCGCTCATCCAGCTGTTAGACATTGTCACAGCTTCCTCTGAAGACTGAGAAGCTCGGCCCCAATACAGTGACTGATTGTTTTCGGATGTCAGGACACTACAGTCAGAGAATTAAAATGTTGAATACAGTCTCCAAACCAAGAGACCCTTTGCTCATTAAGTGCCTTTGAAGCTACAGTAAGTTATATTCAGAGATTAAATTCACTGAATATGCTCTCACTCACATTTGGTCACAAGTGGATCACTCATTGTTGGCTGAGTGGTTGAAACTGTAGATGTTTCTGTAATGTTCAGACATGAACAGGAAACACGTTATTAGTTGAATTAAGCATCACGCACATACTGTATATAGAGCATTAAATATTGTAGAGTTACGTCATTTTCTTTTCATGCTTTTGGGTTGTTTGGAAAAACTTTGCTTCTTTAATGCTGTTATACCTGTGTTTACGAGCAGTGTGGATGGTGCAGTTGTTGCTGCTGGAAGAAATTCAGGTGTGGATCGTCTTGCTGTTGGAGGTGAAGGTGTTAAGTTTGTTGGTGGAATTGAAGGCGGTGTTGAAGTCTCTGTTGGAGGTGAAGGTGTTAAGTTTGTTGGTGGAGGAGGTGTTGAAGTCTCTGTTGGAGGTGAAGGTGTTGTCAAGTTCGTTGGTGGAGGTGGTGTTGAAGTCTCTGTTGGAGGTGAAGGTGTTGTCAAGTTCGTTGGTGGAGGTGGTGTTGAAGTCTCTGTTGGAGATAAAGGTGGTGTTGAAGTTATTTCTGGAGGTGAAGGTGGTGTTGAAGTTGCTGTGGACAACACATTTTTACTCCCGAGTTGTCACATATTGACGCTTGGTCAAGGCCCTTTTGCGTAGTTTTTTGATGTTTAAGGCTCCGCGGTAAAGTTAGCAATGCTTAGCAACAGCAAATATGCAATGTCCGGTAAAGTTAGCAACAATAAATATGCAACGTCTGGTGAGGCTTTCAAAATAAAACGCCATTTTGAAACGGCATGTTATTAAAGTCATGAAACCTTGCAATTTGGTTATGTTTAGGCAACGAAACTACTTGGTTATGGTTAGAAAAAGATCATGGTTTAACAAGTAAGTTACCTTATGTCACTTCCTTAATTTAGGCAATTTAACTGAAATAAAAATATTCAAGTTCAAAGTCCAGTAAGTAAGTCCTTATAGGGTATGGTAACACTTTTTAAATAACCCCACCCCAGTCAGCTATTGTTCAGCTAGCAGTATTAGCATAGTGGTTGAAATTAGCAGGGGAAAATACAATTTAATCGAATATAAGTCATAGTATCTGAAATAGTATAGATAAAATGTCTTCTTGGTGAAAAAATGTACTTATCTCAAATTCAGTTCAGTCAGGACAACTTTCATCAAAGACTGATATTGCGGCATGGCTCTGTTCTGAGAGCACACCTCTCTGCCCTTCCACGTGCCTACGTGAAAAAGCCTGAGGCATAGAGCGGTAATATAAAACCCCCAAAACGACCTACCGCCACTCCACATGCCTATGTGGAAAGTAATAAGGCAAGGAGAGCTCCTCCCCACCCATCCATGTACATACATGGAAGGCCCAAGGCAGAGAGCAGCAGAAAGGACCCTCCTGACGCCCACAACAACCAACCTGGCCTTCCATGTGCTTACGTGGAAGTGCCTGCAGGAGGACCCAACTGAACACCTATTAAAGCAAGTTACTCTAAATTACATAAGTAAGGCCATAGAATTATGCATATTGCTAGCTTGAGTTGCCATATATAAGTATTAAAAAACTCCAGCAGTTATATAACATAAATAAATGAGCTAACAGATACGGGCACTCGTGGCCCTGAATATTAAGGATGGCTTGATGGCTTGGGCCGACGGTATCGTTCAGCAGATGATGAACAACACATGTAGTCTTGGCAAAGCGCTGGCAAAGCACTCAGATATAGCCAATTGACTTTAGGTGTGTTGACGTTGTGCAGTAGCTACGTGACGTGCTGGATTTAAGCATAAGCATGCTGGTTAAAAATTCTGTTGGGACTTTCGAAGGGGCTGTTAAACGTCACCGTTTCACGTGACATGAACCTCTCTAATTAGCTGGTTGGGGTGCGGGTGGAGGATTTATACGTATATGATTATTCAGATCATGTCAGAACCGATCCGTGCATCACACCAATTCAGCTGCTATAATCGTGACAAAACAGTGTAAACAGCTGCTGATGTCAAATTATTAAGCTGTAATTTCAACCAGAATATTCAGCACTAAACTGCTGTATTATATGTTGCTATATAGTAACAATTGTGCCCATTATGTATTCTGCACATGAAGTTCCAGCAGTAGCAGGAGTCCTGAGATGAGAGTTTTACAATTGAGCCTAATGCATGTTGTGAAGATTAGTATGCATTTATCAGTAAGCATTGGGAGGAAAACCATGATGAACAGTCCATAGTTTGTGTGTCCACTGCACGGTTTAAGCCTTCTCTGCACACGCACACGCACACAGAAGAAGAGAGCAAAATTCATCTTCAATAAAAGTATTTTTTGCAGGATTAGATTATTACTTTGTGTTGTATTGAATAACTGTGGTTATGTTTGTGTTGTGGTATGTATTACTGTAAATAAGCTTTATTAAAAAAGAAACCTGGGCCTCACTAATTTTCTAAACCCGGGTTACGGCCCTGGCTGTTTAGCTTATTTATGAAGCTGCTACTATAACTGTAATTAAATCTATTTAGAGCTGGTTTAACTTTTAAAAGCATATTTTTCTCTACTTTTCAGCCCTGAATTCAAACTAAAATAACATTTTTATCACCACAAAACAAAGGTTTTCCAAAAGTGTAGTTTGTGGCTGTGACATTAAGACAAGCTTTGGTCTCCTCAAACTAACTCTGTGATCATTCAGTTTCACTGTCAGTGCTCAGCAGCCAAATACACAGCAGATCTGTTGACATTAACTTGTGTAATATTATGAAGTAATTGCAGTGCAGCAGCTTGAGCATGACTGCTGGTAAACAGGTAGTGTTTATGGGCTGTAAAATAACTATTTAATACATGTTGAATAAAAGATAATTTGGAAGTTCTTACCTGCGCCGACATTACAGCACAGAACAAAGGCTAACAGGCAGCTGTAGATCTTCATCCTCACACAGACTGAAGTGACTGAACCAACAAACTGTTTTATTCTGAGCTGAGGATGTGTAAACCGGACATTGTCATATTTATTTGGTCTTGTTGTGGTTAATGAACACTGGTGGTTCTTCATATTTAAATATAGAGCATGATCACATTTACCTCCAAACTAATTCTATGCCAGCACAAGAAAGAGTCGTGACTTAGCTTACTGGTGAAGTCAAAGAACATGATCTTCACAGTGCTGTGTGGCTTCTCCAGGTGGGTGTAGGCTCTGTGAGCCCCTGCAGAGGTGTTTGTGTCCGTCAAAGCAGAAAACTAAACTAAACGCGGAGAGCAGATGTGCTAAACAGGAAGAAACAAGTTTTCAGCTACCACACAGATGATAACGTCACACTCTAATGCTGGCAATCTGCGGGAAAACATGCAACTTGTTGTTAGCTGACAACAGTTTTTTTTAGACTGGCTGCAAAATGTGACCACAGAAAGATCACTACATGTCACAGTCTCCTTTTAAGTTCACATTAATACTGCGTAAGAATCTGTATCTGTCAAGCCTTCAGTTCTCATATGTTTATGTCTGTATCGTGTAACTTCAATAATGGTGGTAAAATTATCATTGAAAATTAAATGAATAAAATGTAGGCAAAATAGTCACATGACTTTCAGTCAGCTGATACAGGGAGAGAGAGACAGAAAGAGGCCGAGCAAGTGTTTGCCATGAGAGGCCAGAGGTGCAGGCTAGGCAGGGCCGCACATAACGGTGGAAAAAGGGGAAAGCTTTCTGGGGCCCAGCTGCTAGGGGGGCCTATCCAGTCCAGCACTAATCATCCTAAATATAAGCGAAGATAACCACATTTTATTTTGAATCAAATTACTCACCATCAGTTATTAAAACCACAAAAAAAAAATACAATTTATTTAATGTTTCTGTAGTGAAACATAACCAGTTTCATAATGAAACCCCCCTCTCCTGAAAATGGTATGAGTAATGTTTGTTGTACGCAACGTCAAAACATCCAAAGTGGGCAGGCCATGTATGTGCCTTTTCAGGGTCATTTCCGTGGGCAGGCCTGAGACTAGGTGTGTGTGCGTGTGTGAGTGTGGGGAGAAGAGGAGCAGATTCAAGTAGTAAATGTCAAGTAAACTGTCAATGCAAATACGAAATACACTGCTACCAGCTGTCGCCGCTGCCGCCACCACAGTTGCAGAACAGTCCCGGAGCAGGTGTGTCGCGGTTTCCATCTCCGTTTCAGAACAGTTAAAAATTATACAGAAACAAATAATATTCTTAGTAATTTAGGTGGCAATGATTTTGTGGGCTGAAATGACAAATGTCAGTAACATATTTTGTTTGTCAGACTGTGGTCTGATGGCTGGAGTGTGGGACCCAAGACTGGCAACGGGGCAGATGGACTTGAGGCCAGCAGCAGTGGAAGACGGTACCCCTCTGGAGGTTGATCAGGGGAACGGTAACGCCATTGTCTTTTAACTTGTTAGGCCTATCGGAGCTAATTCACCATGATAGAAGACCAAGACCTGAGTATGACTGTTGGAGTGCGGGACCCAAGACCAGCATCAGAGCAGCTGGACTGAAGACTGGCAACAGGGACTGGGAGTCAGCCAGGAGAGCCAGTGGATCCAGGGACACACTAGGCTGTTAAAGCACAGGATCAACTGCTGAGAGTGAATAGCTATGAATGTGGGGAGGGGCCAATAAAGAAGGCCTATGTACAGGGTCCAGAAATTTTGTGCTT
Source organism: Micropterus dolomieu (assembly GCF_021292245.1). Classification (NCBI taxonomy): domain Eukaryota; kingdom Metazoa; phylum Chordata; class Actinopteri; order Centrarchiformes; family Centrarchidae; genus Micropterus; species Micropterus dolomieu. The sequence continues at coordinate 1,278,473 of NC_060158.1, read as the reverse complement.
CGCCCCTGCCTAAACCAATGCTAAAACAACGCTCAAGAGTTAGCCAGTGCGTTAAAAAGTGACACTGAAGAGGTCTTGACTAACTGTCCGTGTGTGTCAAGTTGGGAGAGAGAATGTGTTGGGAAATCATGTCTTGTGGCATTTTGGTTGTGGCTGCCGAAAACCTAAAACTTATGTACATGTGAAGAGTAGAAGCATCATATCTTAGTGTATATATGTTTTTTTTTAATGAAAGAAACCATGGTAAATACATTTACAAGAAAAACAGTTCAACACAAGGCCCATTGTCTATTAATCTGTCAATGCTTCTAACACAGAGAAATAAGCCAATAAGTGACCTAGAAGTCTGTTTTTACCTGACAGAAACAAAATATTCAGGTGAAACTATGTAAAAAATTATTCATTGCTGTTTCCAGGTGGTTTGCGGAGTCATCAGCTGTGATGTACCTGTTTATGAGAAAACGGGTAAAATGAGTTTTTGTTGATGTTGCTCTCCTTTTTTAGCTCAATTAGGAAACCGTACTTTATTTTATGGTAACACATTAAAAGCCCCCCACCAATCATTAAAGATATATAATGATTAAAGTCACCTTTATTATTTCCATCAGGCTTTGGTTTCCCAAAGCAAAGAATATGGCTACTCATCAGTTAGAGGTGTCTCTGTCAGAAGAAACAATATATAATTAAACAGCAACAAGCATCTAGAATATTTGGTTGAAATGTGTGTTAATGAGCGGTCAGGCTTTACCTTTATTATTCCCTACTGTGGAAGATTATGGATTATGAGGGCATAAAGGGGGTTACTTGGACTCAAGCCATCTAAATATTACAAAATTGCAAAGACTTATTTATTAACCAGAGCAAATAGTGGGAGATTGTGCTGTTATGAGGTGTTTTTTTAATTCTAATGATGAATCAATAGAATATAAATAACATAAACATAGTAAGAGGACAGAGCCATGATGACACATTTATTTCTTCTTTATCTCTAAATAAAGACTTTACGCTTTCAGTGCCTTCAACACTAACATTGTTACTTACACTTTAACATGGCTAACACTAGTAGCCTTGCTAAAGCAATGTACCTAACGTTAACGTCACGTAACTCACATAAGTTACGCAACCTACGTAACTTCAATAAAAAAAAAAAAATCTTGTCTTTTTATTTAATCTTTCCTCGGCGTCTTGGTTCAGGGACCAGCTTACTATCCATCTGACCACTCTGCCACCACCTTATTGTTGGACTTTTATGGTTGTTTATATCCCACACCTGCTGCATTTCAATATAAAAGTCTAAGACTGGTTTTATTTACCTCGTCTGTTGCCTGTATCTCCTAGTGAACAAGACGATGATGACAAGGAGGACGAGGAAGATGAGGAAGATGAGGAAGATGAGGAGGATGGCACCGATTCCAAACACCACACCATAAAGTAGTTGCCGATCTTCAAGGGCAGATGGAAGACAAAGTAAAAATTAAATTAAAAAAACTACTTACAAAATGAAACAGTACATACAGACATAATGCATGTCAGGTATACAGCAGTCCAGGGTAGCAACCTCTGTAGAAAAGAATTTACATCAATACTGTACTTAAGTACAATTCATAATCACTTGGGTATTTCTGTTTTATGCTGTTTTATACTTGTTTGGCAGTTGTAGTTACAACGTACTTTTCAAATTATATATATATATAATAAGATTTTTCTCATTAATATACGTAAAGTAGTTAAAATAAACTGCACCTCAACCCACAACATCAAAAAGTTGCAAAATGTTGTTAAGTAATATTATTATTGCCATTTTGCAGATTGAGGACTGTAACATTTGGTTCATTTTCAGATAATGATTGTTATTAGTGCAATACTTTAACTTGTGAAACAAGTAAATTATTTGAAAACAGAATACAGATCACTTAGCATTGGTTTATCTTTTGTCCTGACAAGTATGATGGTGGTTGCATGACTATCAAAGACTACCAAAAGCATTATTTGACTTGTTGAAGGCTGATATTGTTTCTTTTATTACAATTTAAAGATGGCCTATGGAGTATTCTGGCCACTGTTTGGAAAAATAAAATCTAAGATGAGATTTTACAATAAAATGTAAAAAAAACAGCGATTAGCGTTTTCCTGAACAGCCTATCAGAACTCTTCTTAAAGAAAGGGCAGGAAACCCTAAAGTGCCCCCCCCACACACACACGTAACCGTGGCAACTGACCTTCGTCGTTGTTTAATCACCTCACATCAAAGAGATACTCCTTGCCACGCCCAGGTGTGAAAATCCAGGACACCAGGGACAGCCCTGAACTTCTTTATGTAAACAAAGACTGCTGTCTCCAAAGACTCCAAGCATTACCTTGTTTAATTTTATAATCTTTTAGTGACTTGATTACGTTTGCCTCTATTTGAGTAGTTATGTTACCATGTTGTTGCTATCTGTTGTCGATATTATTGATGAAAAGAATCTAAATAAGTTACTTTTGCAGTGTTTTAAATTTTCACCGGAAGCCCGCCCTCCGGGAAACTAAGGATTGCCCACTGGGGGAGCCACGCCCCAACCAACAAAAGCAACACACACTGTTGTTCGCGCTCTCTCTTGACGCTTCCCTATTGTCTGCCGGCTTCTTCCAGGCTCTTCAACGGCGCTTCGGCACATGCCCGACGTGCCCCCTCTCCCGGCAACGGCCTAAGAGTTTGGCCCGGTGCAACAAAAGCATTTGTTTCGTTTGAAGCTACACACGCGACATCGATTTTTCCCTCGTTTAACTGCAACTTTACTTGTTTTTATTTTCTTTCTTTTTGTTTGTTAAAAGTTATTAGTCCGTTTAATTACACTAGTTAATTCAAGAACGACCAAGTTCTTTTTAAGCTTTATGCGTCGAGCTAAGCCCACAGAGGTCGGACGCTGCCAGGTGGTCCGCCATCAGTAACAAAGGACAACTTAAACCTGACCCGAGACAGGTTTGGGACGGCCCCACTTCAAGCTTGAAGCTGTCCTAAACGAGAACGCACGGACTCTGCCAGTGTGAGGCCGTTTTACCAACAATGTCGTATGAGTCAAATTCTCCCACAATAGAAACCACATTCAAATTGTTTAGCCATGGTTTACTTCTTTGTTGTATTTAACCACATTTTTATATCACCTTAGTTAGTTAATAAATTCACTGTAACCAAGGACTTGTGTGGGTTGCCTATTTCTAAGTCCCTGCCAAGAGAATTGACCCTTTAGATATGAGACTGACTGACTGATTTATGGGAGACTTATGGATTAATATTTTCTGAATATTAAAATTCATAATTGCATATTAATTCTCATAAACTTATTAAAAATCATACATAGCTTTAGACCTGCTACACTCAGATAATTATTTTTCTAACACTGGTCCTATTATAGTACTTTGTAGCAAGAAGATAAAAGATCTGAAGTGTAACTAGTCTCTAGAGCAAAAGTAATGTTGTCATACCTGTGTTTACTATTGGTGTGGATGGTGCAGTTGAAGTTGCAGCCGGAGTAGAAAGTATTGTTGTCTTAAGATCTTTAGTGAAGGAAGGAGAAAACAACAGAGAGCTGGCATCATGACATCAATTCCTGTCATAGCTTCTGTAACTTAATGAAACCACTCATTCAGCATTTCATTCATTCCTTATGTAGCACAGTTAGTAATATATAACATATACATATATGTAACTCGTTGTGATTAAAATCTTTAACACCAAGGGCACTGCTGACAGTTCAGGTGTGTGTACACTTGACAAAGAAACAGTTTGTAACAGTCAGTCATGTTTTTTGTTTACGTTTTGGGTGCACCTGGAACGCTTGGAGGTCTAAAGTTGGAAAGTACAACCTGTGTCTCTGACTGGAAGGCAGCAGCTTCCAATGCTGTATAGTTATTTCTACCCCATTGATGTGATATGTGCTGTGAGCTCTTTCTAGTTTTTATTGCTACTCTTACTGTACGGTATGTATTGTCAGTTGTAGATCTGTAGTTGATGTTCTGTTGATGCTTGTATGTTGTTCCTCAAATGTGAGTCGCTTTGGATAAAAGCGTCTGCCAAATGAGTAAATGTAAATGTAAATGTATTTAGCACAGTTATGTAAAGTTTTTTAGCACAGTTAGAAATGTCAGTGGAATTTTAAATTTGGAAGTTTCAGTCTCACTTCAGCTCTCCATGCAGGAATAAATATTACAACTACTTTAATACGCCACAAAATGATTCACAATGATTGAAAAATTAACTACACACTGTCCATTTTTGTTGGAAAATCACTCTCCAACTTAATATACTTTATGAACAACAGAAAACACTTTGCATTCACTATTACTGAAAAGAGAAAGCAGAACAACTTTATTAAAGTTTGATATTACCTTGGATCACCGTCAGCTCCACAGCTGCTTCATTATTACAGAAGTATGTTCCAGTGTCTGAGACAGTAACGTTGCTAATGTGAAGTGACTTATCTACTGATGAACTGTATCGTTTCAGTGGGTCATGAATGTGTCTTATGTCTCCGTCACCATCAACTGTAAGTATGTCAACTCTGTTTCCGTTTCTCTCTCTGCTCCACGTCACTTTACCCTCCACAGGGTGAGGACATGGCAGAGTGACGGAGTCCTTCAGCCTGATTATTTTATGCTTTTTCTCTGTAAAAGAAACACAGTTTTCAATAAATATACCTGCATTTAAAGAAAAGAAGTATTTCTACTGCTGTGAGCACCTCTCAGAAATATGTTCACCGTTAGAGACAGAATAACATTAATCCATCTAACGCAGGGGTTGTACATTGAAGAAGGCCACTGTTCTCAGTGGAGAATGATGTTCTCCTCCAAACTGCTGTGTGAAGTTCAAAGCAAAATAAATTAAACTTGGAACCCTGACTGTCCTCTACCAGGCCAGATTATTGGTGTCAAATTTAATTTAAATGTAATATTTTTTTAATCCAGAGTTATTTATCTACAAACACTGAAGGACATTTTTGACAGGGTTATGAAGAATGCATTGACGACATATTCAGAATTTCACATTCAGATTCAAATGAGGCTTAGTCTGTAGTTCATTTATGAAGCTGCTTCACAAATCTAATTAAATATATCTAGAGTACGTTCACACTAAGCCGGTTTAACCCATAAACACATGTTTTTCTGTATGTTTCAGCTGTCTTTCTTTTCGCAAAACAAAGGTTTTCTGTAACTGTAGTTTGTGGCTATGAAGTTAAGACAACATTTGGCCTCCTCAAACTAACTCTCATTTTCACTGTCAGTGCTGAGCAACCAAATACATATATAAACCAATTAGAAGTTCTTACCTGAGCTCCCATTACAGCACAGAACAAAGACTAACAGGCAGCTGTAGATCTTCATCCTCATCCTCAGAGAGACTGAAGTGACTGAACAAACAAACACTGTTTTATTCAGAACTGGGGATGTGTTAACCGGACATTATCACATTTATTTTGTGGTTAACACTGATGGTCCCTGTTATTTAAATATAGAGAATGAATACATTTCCCTCACAACTAATTACGAACCATAACACTGCCAAACAAAGTGAGTCAGTGTAAACAGACACAACTCCCACTGATCTGGGATAAACGAGGACTTTCAACAACAATTTATTTACATGGCAGAATTCTGGTGTGAATGCATAAGCAGACCAGAGACAGCAAGTTGTTGCCACAAGGTCCTGATCCACATGCATCATGGAGATGTTCTCTGCCAGTAGGAGGGGCAAAAACACTGTATAAAAGAACATGACATCCCTGACAATCTTAAAGAGCTCATGGGTTCTTGACTTGTGGTTCCTAGAGTCTCCAAAAGTAGAATGGGAGCCAGAGTTTTCATCTATCAAACTCCTCTCTTGTGGAACCAGATTTGGTTTCTGGAGGCAGACACCATCTCCACATTTAAGAGTAGGCTTAAGACTTTCCTCTGTGATAAAGCTTATAGTTCTGGCTGGCTCAGGTGAGTCCTGAACCACCCTTAGTGTCAATATATGCCGTGTGCTCAGGCAAAACCAGGTTGGTAAGACCCAAATACAGACACTGAAAACTGTCAGGTCAATTTCTTATGATTTATTAACAGATGGTGTGTACACGCCAAAAGTAATAAATCCAATAAACAAGGTATCCAAACAGAAATAGAAAAGGCAAATGAAACAGATTAAAGTCCATGCAGCGAATCAAGGAAATACCAGGCAGTTCCCATCTCAGGGCGTCCACTTCCAATGCTTGCAGAAAAAGTGACAAAGCATAGTTATTTGACACTAAAGGTACCTTTCAGCGTCTCTATGGCTACGTTCCGATCTACAGTGTACATAAGCAGCACTCCCTACTCCCTGCTCATGAATGTCAGTTAAGGGAACTTCCTCAACAAAAATCCAATCGGAAGACCCTGCAACATCATCAAAGCACACGCCATGTGTTATCCTGGTAACGTAAGGCGCAAAGGCTGCGACTTCCTGCGAACTGATGAACTGTTGTTCACAGTGCCCTTAGAACTGAACATGTTGTGCTCCCTGCGGTTTGGAATCTTACTTAAAATGGCCGAATACCCTGTGCAGACCACTTAGCAGTGAAGTTCAGGGCGACTGGAACGCACCCTGGGAGATGCTTCTGGAAGTGTCTGTTTGAGACGCCTGGGGCCTCGTTCGTGTTAAAGGTGTTGACAGCCCCCCTACCCTTACCATAACCATCAAAAATGTTAGTGCCTAAACCTATAAGTCTCTGACTTTATGCATGTCAACTGTCTTACCCTACAGCTGTGCACCTAGCAGGTGGGGTTAGCCTCCTTATTGTTGCTGTGACGTTGCAAACGGTGGCCTTTCATACGGACGCTGAAGGGTACCTTTAGAATCAAATAATTACACTTTGTCATGCTGTCTTAAAGCATCAGTTACGACGCACTGAGACGCGTTGGTAATACACTCACTCTCCACCTGAATGCATTCTTATCCCATTAATGCATGTTGCATCGACTTTTTTCCTCTCTCAAAGTTTTGTGTCTCCTTTTCCTGTCTGCGGTCGTTTCTGCCTCTGCAGTTGTGGGGTCTGGATGTGGTTAGAATCTACCTACTATAAATATTAACATCATCCACATAACTATTACTATTAGTTTGTATTGATATTTGTAGTATTGCTACAACTGTTATTATTACTGTTATTATTTTACATGTGTATGTGGAACTACTGATTCCAAAAGCAGACGTGAGACAGCCAGTAAGTTTTAACAGTTTTATTAACGTATTCTCAAAAGTCATTTTGCATTTTGCAAGGGAAGGGGAAGTCCTCTGTGTGACTGGTCGGCATGGTAAGTGTGGTGTGGCAGGAAGGCAGCTGCATGGAGAAATGGCTTACAGCTGTGTGACTCTTGAAATGCTGGCAGGCGAACAAGCTGTTCAGGCAGAGTTGACTTCAAAGCCTAGAGAGCAGGAGACAGACACACTGGTTAGCAAACAGGTAGCTATCTCACAAGAATCATCAGGAAACCGGTAGCTACTAATGGTAACTCAGAACTGAGCTGAATGCTGACTTGAGACTTACTGTGCTCAACATAACAATCCGGCAGGGACTGGTAGGAAAGGCAGCACTGATAGGCATAAAGAGGATCAGGTGTGCCAATCAGACTGCCAAACAGGGGTGTGTACGCTTCAGCGCAGAAACCACCAAGGGTCACGCCCACTATAGGAGGATCTATTGACAGAAATACAAAAGATCCAAAAATATGTTTTCAGTGGTGAAGAAAGACCTTACATAATGAACCGTTGCGTTTTTATTACCTTAGAATGAGTCATTTCTATCTACATAACCGTGGGCACCCTTCTAATGAAGTCACGCTGACTGTGTTCGAAACGGGCTAAACTGCTGTCTCAGAAGGTGTCTAACAGGACAGCGAGGCATCGAGTGCTGTTCGAAACTGGTCAAACGATCTCTTCCTGTCTCCTGAGATGCCTTCAAGCTGCCCCAGTAACGGCCAGTTTTGAAGGCAGCATCAATGATGACTTGACGCTGACTTTTACCCATAAAGCAGCGCGTCTGCGGCCGGCGGAGCTTTCGAAAATTGGTCAAGATGGCGGACAGACGAGACGAATTTGTACACAAATATACATTTTTAAAGGTTTTTAGTAGTTTTCTCGCTTCGATTTTGGAAAATCTAGCGAGAACTAAACACTGAACTATAATATCAGCCCGTGACTGTAACCAACCAAGTTTGTTCAGTATGATTTCTGAGGCGTCTGTTAGCCGTTTGGCTTTTCAATAGCTAGTTAGCTTTTGCTAAGGCTAGCGTCTGCAAGACGGCGTGCTGACGTCCCACGTTGCCATAAGTGCTGCCCTAGAAGGCTGTTCGAAACTAATGTAAACAGAGCGGCCCTCACTTGAAAGTGATGCCTTCTGAGGCAGCTGTCTGTTACGGTATCGAGGCAGCGAGGCAACTGCCTTCCGTTTCGAACACAGCCCATGTTGCACCGAAATATTTGTACAGTAGCCCAAACAGCCAAACTGCTCTACAGAGCATGTTCCGTCACTATGTTCTTCTTTTCTTTATAGAATTCTGGCAGTATAGACGCTCATCACTACATTGAATACGTACAAAGAAGAAGAAGTAATAATATACAGCAGGGGTCGGCAAAGAAGTTTCCCATTGGGCCAATATTTTTAAGCCATTAAGCCAGCAGGCCAGAGTTTAAGAAATGATCATTTAAAACTGATGTATAGTGCTTGGTTAGCTCAGTCAGTAGAGAGCAAGGCCCTCACTTGGAAGGTTGTGTGTTTGATCCCCCCATTGGGTGAATGTTCTTCAACAATTTAATTATGAAGAGACTGTGTCACATGCTCGCAATAAAGCATGTGCTGCAGTATGTGCGTCCCCAACATCTCCAAGCAGAGTAAGTTCTTGCACTTGTCATTTAAGAGAATTCAATCTCACGACTCCTGAAGACTATTTAAGAGGTGTGTCAAGCAAGCCACAGACTCTTTTGAATGTCCTTCAGGATATTTCAAAAAGCTCTCGAATAAACTCGAAATACAGCATTGCTGCAAAAAACGTTCTCACGCTTTTATTTTGTGGGTTAAACCACTGAAAGTGATTATGTGAATAACTGCTGTCTTATTTCAGCACTGCCTTCAAAGTATTTATTTATTTATGCTGCTATCGAAGTACCTAATTCATATGGTATAATTTGATGTAATTGCTGGCAGGCCAGTTTTGGCGATGACCCATAATCACAGATGTTATAAAATATTTAGGTGGATTGTAATTTCATGTAACGTTATTTGCCTGCACTCTATTTTGGTTTTTGAACCGTATGAACAGGACCGTTGAGAGGACCCGAACGCTGGTATTTTCAAACCCGTGACTTTTTCTATGCGGTTTTGCTATTTGTCCACATGGAAACGCAGGATTGGGTTACTGAAACTGAACATTTTTGAAAAATCCTGCCAGGGTGAAGATTTTATGAAACCCCTGTTGAGGTTTTGTTGTGTAGACAGTAAAACTGGAGTTTTTGCCTTGCAACGTCAAAGAATTTTTTTTAAACGAATTACGGAAAACTCCGGTTATAAAAATACCCGTGTACGTGTGGACTAGGCCTTAGTTTCCTGCCCGTCCTGATTACCCTTGTGTCACCTGTGCTTCAGTCTGCCTGCATGTGTGTGTGTGTGTGGGTGTGTGTTAGTGTGTATTTGTGTGTGTGTGTGTGTTATTGTGTGTGTGCGCTCCTTGTGCGCCATGATTGCCTCATGTGTTCCACCTGTTTGCTCTCCCGCCCTGCTTGTCTGCCTGACTATAAATATTTGTCAGTTCTGGTCAGTCAGCTGTTGTATCATTATCTATTGAGTGTCCTATACCCCGGTTCATCTGTGGATTTGTTGGAGTTTCTGCCAGTTGTGGTTTAATGAGCTCAGTTCAACTTTATTGCCAGACTGAGGGTCCACTAAAAAAACACAACACTATACCGTAATGTTACCCTTGTGTTTTGCACTGACTCAGCTCTATTTTGGACTTACCCTGATCTGCAAGTGTTCATATGAATGTCAAAAACTGCATCCTGCTCTCCGGCGTCTTGCATTTGAGCCCAAAACTCTCTTTTCCTGCGTTTGCATTTGACTGGTGTGACAGTTAGACCTGTTGATTGATAGAAAAAAAAAATTAGTCAACAGAATTCCTGTTATCTAGAATTTAAAAATTAGAGTTGATAAAGAAAGGGAGACTTAAAAAGTACAATGTTTTCGCCTATTTGCTCTCCTTTCTTTTGCTGTGGTAGGAAATGCAAATGTCTCCTTGTTAAAACAACACAGTTCATAGTAAAGATGGCTAATAAGACTCCAAACAAACAGTTTTGTTTGTCTGTTTTTCTTATCGTGGTGGAATTTATTTACTTATTTACCTCAAAGTGTGATAGACTGTGCAGCTGTTGGGCAAAATACAGTTGCAACCTGGAAAATTTAAAAATCTTATTTTTGATTTCGCCTCACTTTTAGTTTGTCCCTGTGGCCGCAAAATAAACCCTTTGCAACACTAAAAGTGTTTTAAGCATTGAACTCCATTATAAAAGATCTTTCATCCATGAAGTGTTCATATTTGTAAAAATTTCCCAGAGCCTTTGTGATGTCATCCGAATGCAAAGTCTACAAGGGCACTTTTTTTAATTTTGATTCTTGACCTTATCGTTTTTAATCTAATTAAGTTTCATGCTCATTGACAGTTTAGCATTTTTAAATTTATAACATCACCTGCTCGCTCACATTTAATTTATGTGCACTACTTCATATTCAGTTATTTGATTTTTTTTTTCCATTTTAAAGATAAAAGTCCAGGTCTGGTTTTATTACCTCGTCTGTCAGACCTGTATCTCTTAGTGAACAAGAGGATTAGAAGGATGATGAAGACGAGAAGGAGGATGGCACCTATTCCAGACACCACACCATAAAGTAGTCGCCGGTCTTCAGGAGAAGATGGAAAACAAAGTATAAATTCACAACTACTTGCAAAATGAAATAGTACATACAGACATTATGCATGTCAGGTATACAGCAGTACAGTTTAGCAACCTCTAAACTCCAGTACTGTACTTTCATAAGCACAATTCATAATCATTTGGCAATTTCTATTGTATGCTATTTTATATTTGTACTCTTAATTGCATTTAATTGTAGCTACACCACATTTTCCATATTAAGATTTTATCTTATTAATATATGTAAAGTAGTTAAAATAACTGCACCTTTAACCTACAACATCAAAATGTTGCTTGTACATTAATGTATCAGTAATTATCATCATTTCATTAGTGCAGGACTTTTAGTCATGACACTTTTTTACACTGTGGTAATGTTACTTTTTCTTGCGTAAATGATCTCAAATGACCTTCATTTTAATATCCTATCCTAGAAAAAGTGACTGTGTTCTGATGTCAGGATGCTTCAGTCACAGACATCAAATATTAAACTAAACAATCTTCAGAAATATCTCACACTCTGAAGGTTGATCACTGAGCGCTGGCTGAGTGGTGGAAACTGTAGATGTTCCTGTAATGATCAGACATATTGGAAAGAATTATGCACTTCGTGTACATACATCGTATAATATTGTAGTCATTTTCTTTTCATGCTTCTGGGTAAATCTTTATTTCTTTATTCTCGTCATACCTGTGTTCATAAGCTGTGCAGATGGCGAAATGGCTGCTGGAAGAGCTTCAGGTGCGGATTTTCTTGCTGTTGGAAGTGAAGGAGTTGTTGAAGTCTCTGGTGGAGATGTAGTTGTTGGTACCTTATGATCTATAGTGAACAATGGAGGAAAAAATAGAGAGCTGAAGTCATGGAGTCTCTCATTCAGCAATTTGTTCATCTGTGACAAAATGTGTTCCTGAGGTTTACTTTTCATATCTTCACACAGATCAGCTCCACAACAACACTAATTTTTAGAAACTAAATCCTTCATTCAGGCAGCACAGTAGCGCTGTGGCCTCACAGCAAGAAGGTCGCGGGTTCAAACCCCGGTTCTGTGTGGCGTTTCCATGTTGTCTGCGTGGGTTCTCTCCGGGTGCTCCGGCTTACTCCCGCTGTCCAAAGACACAGGGACTAGATTGATTGTGACTGGTTGTTTGTCTATGTGTGGCCCTGTCCAGGTTGTACCCCGCCTTTCGCCCAATGTCAGGTGGAACTGGGCAAATCCATCTACCCAAATCTCATGATAAAATATCCAGCACACATTGAAGCTCATATTGTAAATGGCAAACCATCAGCTAAAAGGTAACGTTGTGCGTATGTGTACATATGCCTGTATTTGAATTAAAATAATATGCACTATTGTACTAAAGACTTTTATGTTAAAGGTATTGCCAATGTAAACAATCTCTGAAAGTCATCGTCTGCACGAAGGTTTTTTGGAAAATATGAAAAAACATTAATTGAATTTTGTAGATTACCAAACTATGTAGCTCGACGGGAACACAGTTAATAAGTAACATATATTTATCTAACTTGTTTTCTTTAAAATTTTTACTTAAAACTAAAGGCACCGCTGAGACCTACCACTCTCCAACTGACTACATGTTATTGACATCAAAAAACCAAATTAAAATAAAAGATAAATTGAAAATGCTTCATCAATACTGAAAACAGAACAACTTTATTAAAGTTTTTATCTTACCTGGGATCACCGTCAGCTCCACAGCTGCTTCATTATTAAAGAAGTATGTTCCAGCGTCTGAGACGGCAGCTCTGCTGATGTGAAGTGACTTATCTGCTGATGAACTGTATCGTTTCAGTGGGTCATGAATGTGTCTTATGTCTCTGTCTCCATCAACTGTAAGTATGTCAACTCTGTTTCCGTTTGTCTCTCTGCTCCACGTCACTTTACCCTCCACAGGGTGAGGACATGGCAGAGTGACGGAGTCCTTCGGCCTGATTATTTTATGCTTTTTCTCTGTAAAAGAAACACATTTTTCAATAAATTTGCATGCATTTTAAGAATTTCTACTGCGGTGAGCAACTCTCAGATCCATGTTCACCATTAGAGACAGAATAACATTAATCTGTTGAAGAAGGCCACTGCTCTCAATTTTATTTAATTTAATTTAAAACTGATGTTTCTAATCCAGTTACTTATATCCAGTTAAATATAATTATTTATCTACAAAGACATAAGAAAATTTTTGAAAGGCTTATAAAACATGTTTGTTACTCCACATTCAGAGAAATTAAGCTTCACCATCTGTAGTTCACTTCTGACTTAGGTTGGTGTAGACTTACTCACGTATGTCCACACCAACATTTTTCAGTTTCAGCCTGCTGTATAAACTAGAATAACATTTTTATCAAGACAGAACAAAGGTTTTCCGCATTATTCCAGTATAGTGTGAGGTATTGAAGTTAAGAAAAAGGCCTGTAGCTGCCTCAAACTAACTCTGCGGTAACTTTCAGTGTCAGTGTTCAGCTGCCAAATATACATCAGAGCTGTTGAAGTAGAGCATGAATGCTGGTTAACAGAGTTGTAGAGCTGTGATTAAATAACCATTTTATACTTGTAGAATCAAATAAAAAATAGTTTATGAATTCTTACCTGCGCTGACATTACAGCACAGAACAAAGGCGAACAGGCAGCTGTAGATCTTCATCCTCATCCTCACACTCACACGGACCGAAGTGACTGAACCAACAAACTGTTTTATTCTTAGCTGAGAAAAGGATGTGTAAACCGGACATACTGACATTTGTTTTTGTCTTTTCTGTGGTTAATGCACACTGATGGTTAAGGTTGTTTAAATATAGAGCATGATCAAATTTCCCTCACAACTAATTCTGTACCAGTACAAGAAAGAACCTGAAATAAAGACATCATCACCTTATGAAGCGGTTACACCAAACATAGTAACAGACAGTCGGGTACGTCCACATCCAGCAGGCACAGAGCAACATTAGCATCCCATTGGAGAGGAGTTTGTGTCCGAAGAGCAGCAACGGCCATCACAGCTGAAAACTAAACTAAATGCAGAGAACAGAGATGCTAAACAGGAAAAACAAAACCACATTTACACCTAGAGCGCTAACAACACAGACAATAACATTGTGCTCTAATGATGGCAACCTGTTTTACACTGGCTGCAAAATGTGACCACAGAAAGATCATTGCACATCACAATCTCCTTTTAAGGCATTTTAAGTCACCATGAATACTGGGTAAGAAAGCCAGGAAACACAGATAAGTCTGGGGCTTCACAGGAGAACTGTGGATTAGTAATACGACTTTTTCATCTGTCACTTTTTCAGTTTTCATATGTTTTTGTCTTTGATAATGGTGGTAGAATTATCTTTCAAAATTAAATAAAATATAAAATTGTACATATACAAATACAATTTAAAATGTAAATAGCATATTTTGTTAATCAACCAGACTCCGGTCTGACGGCTAGAGTGCAGGACTTAAGATCGGCAACAGGGCATCTGGACTGGAGGCCAGCAACAGGCAAAGACGGTACCCCTCTGGAGGTTGAGCAGGGGAATGGTAACATGATTATATATGAGTTATGTAAATTATATTGCATTTCTGTAAATGGACTCTGCTAAAAAATTACACACTGAACTTTAACTACTAATTTTATTTTGAAAGTCTAACAGGATGTTACATATTTATTATTGCTAACCATGGAGCCCCAAACCTGCAAAAACAGTGCTGAAGAGTTACCCAGTGCTTTATAAAATGACGCTTGGGTTGTTGACCAAGTGTCCACGTGTGTCAAGTTGGGAGTGAGAAAGTGTTGGAAAATCATGTCTTGTGGTTGTGGCTGCTGGAAACACTTTGAAAGGAGATAAGAAGTTGTGGAGAGTAGAAGCATCACATGTCCAAAGAAAACTCAGATGTACAGTATGTGGGGGTTTTTTAACGAAAGAAAACATGGCAAATACATTTAAGAGAAAAACAGTTCAACACACGGCTCAAGAAGGAATGTTCTCTACTTCGTCCTGAGCATTTTTTATTTAAATATATTTTTAAAAGTAGGAAAAAGTTTACTCTTGTCAATAATTAAGGTTTTGTTCTAAAAGTAATCAGAAGCAAAACATTGTTTGTATCTACTAGTCACAAACAGTCTGCTAAAGTTATAAGTCATCCCACTGTTACAGTTACGACCTGTCTCGTGTGGGCAAGGAAAGTAACATAGAACCAGATGGATTTGGTAAAAGAAAAGTTATTTATTGTAGCGCAAGAGTTTAACACCATGGATAACAGAGAAGGGGCCTGTTGGATGCTGCTTAAATCAATGAAAGCAATGTAACGAAAAGGAAATCTCTACTCAGAGAGAGAGTGATTAACCTGCACACAGTTATTAAAGCAAACAACTGAAAAGGTTTCAAAACCAAAACACGGATTGATCTATTGTGACTAACATTAAACAACTGCACAGACACAGCTGAATCAATAGTAAAGCTAATCCTAGGCCCTTTTCCCTTAGGCAAAGTTAACACTAATTATTCCAAGCAAACAGATCTCTGACAAAACCTTACACAGCGAGGCAAACCGATCAGTGGAAATCAGCAGTAAAATCTAATAAAAATCAACATAGGAGCATCTACAGCTTGTTTCAGACAGAGGCTGAAATGAAGAGCCAGTATAAGAAAGATATGAATCATGCAAGGCTGCCATACAGGAGTCACAGAACTACAATGTAGAGCTGGAAATGCAGTATAATATGTCTCCTTCAAGAACAGCTGATGTCAATTGCCATCTTCTGGTTGGAGGGACCCGCCTCAGGCTGCGCCAATCATTATCGAGCAGGCAGGAAGTAGTTGGGGTCGGCTTCAGCAGAGCCAATCTTCAACAGGCAACCTCACAGCTGACTCAGCATATAGTAACCTGCACAACGTCTCAACCACAGCACAGAAAATCGAGTAAAATTGTAACAATTACCTTTAATAAGCAAATACTGTTGTTTGGACAAAATAATGTAACTAATATTTACAGTAGATGCTACAGCTGTATGTTATAATTAAAGTATTATGAGTTTATATACATTTCATGGCATCAAGGCCCCTCAAAAACAGCTTTAACCTCCACTTAAAAACATAGATGGATTAATGAACAAGTCAACTGAACACAGGCGCAGGCGCAAAGTCAAACGACGAAACACAAAATGACTACAAAAAGATGCAAAACAACATATTCATCACTTTCCTACAGATGACTCAGAATTCTGTTTTTACCTGACAGAAACAAAATATTCAGGTGAAACTATGTAAATATTGTTCATTGTTGTTTCCCCAATTAAACGTGTGTGTGGAGTCACCAGCTGTGACGTACCTGTTGAAATTACAATCAACAGAATTCAGAATTCATTTTTGTTCCGGTTATTTAAACTTTTAAAAGTAGTTTTTGTAGATGTGCCATTTACTCTCCTTTCTTATGCTGGATTAGGAAATTGTAATTTATTTTATGGTAACACATTAAATGCCTCCCACCCAATTTTAAATGGAGCTAATGATTAAAGTTACCTTTATTATCTATATCGGGCTTTGGGATGCCAAATCAAAGAATATAGTGGCTCATTAGTTAGAGGTGTCTCTGTAAGAAGAAACAATAATTAATATAAACAGTAACAAGCATCTAGAATATTTGGTGTTGTATTAGTGTTGATGAGCGGTCAGGCTTTACCTGTATTGTTTCCCGTCTGTGGGCGGTTGCGGATCATGTAGGCATACAAGGGGCTGTTTTGGCTCGAGCCATCTAAATATTAAAAGATTTACCAAAAAGTAAATTCATTAAATAGGACAAGATGGAAAAGAGAGTGATGTTGGCTAGAGAGACAAACTATAACTGACACTAGTGCAACACAGTGTAGGTATTTATGAGGTAGTTTTTTTTTTTTTATTCTAATGATGAAATCATTCTATAAATAATGAAACTTAAACATAGTCATCGACATTTAAAAAGACAGAGCCATCATCACGCATTTGTTTTTCTTTCTTCTTTATCTCAAAGTAAAGCCTTTACACTGTGGTGCTAAACACAAAAAGACTCCTTATGGTGGCAGAATTTTTATTATAAGTTACCTGTGCAGTTTTTGGACCAGCAGGCTATCATCAAAAATAGAGTTTCAACTTTGGAAACAGTTAAAAATCTTATTTATTGTGCAGTGGATGGAACTTTTTTTTTTTTTTTTTTATCCAGATGGACAGAAAAGTTCTTAAAAATTCTAGAAATTACCTTTAAGTTGCATTCAGTGTTTCTGGGTTTTTAAAAAGACCGGCAGGAATGTGTCTTTCAGAAAATGATTGCTTACCCTGAGATTAACTTGATTTAACTAGATTAGTCTTGATTATGATAGAAAAAGGAAAAAATAAAAATCATGTCTTACTATTAGTAGTTTGAGACACTAATCCATTCATCTGTATATCATCATAGACGGGGTGTCTTCCTTCATTTCCTGCCAATCACAATTGTGAACATCACAATATTAGTAATCCAGTAAATAATCAGAGATTAACTGCTTTAAAACTGGGATTCTTCTAGCTGTGAAAACATGACTGTATTCTCAGCGTTGCTTCTGGTTTTTGTCCAAGCAGCTACTGTCACTACTGCAAGATAAATCCTTTACAGCACAAACTCCATTATACATTTTTTCCCCAAGTTTTGTGATCCCAATGCAAAGTCTACCAGGGTAAATTTATTTTATTCCCTTTTTATGAATTTTTTATCATGCTGCAAAGACAGTTTAACAGTTTTCAACCAAAAACATGCCCTGCTGCATTTTAAGATAAAAGTCCAGGTCTGTTTTTATTTACCTCGTCTCTTGGACCTGTATCTCCTAGTGAACAAGACGATGAGGAGGAGGAGGAGCACGAGGAGGACGATACCTATTCCAAACCACACACCATGAAGTAGTCGTCGGTCTTCAGGAGCAGATGGAAGACAAAGTAAAAACTACTTACAAAATGAAACAGTACATACAGACATAATGCATGTCAGGTATACAGCAGTCCAGGGTAGCAGCAACCTTTGGAGAAGACCGTTTACTTCAGTACTGTAAAAGTACAATTCATAATCACTTGGCAATTTATATTTTATGCTGCTTTATGCTTCAGTCATCATGCCCACTGGCCTTTAATCACTCTCTGACACCATGACTGTGTAGTTTAGCGCCGCTGTCTCCAGGTAAGCAAATAGTGCTGTTTCATACATGATGTGACTGGTTTCACTGCAAAAGAATTGAAGGAAACATAACTCACGGCCATCCACTGTGGTTTTTCTTGCTGTTGGAGGTGAAGGTGGTGATGAAGTTGTTGTTGTTGTTGGTTCCTTATTATCTTTAGTGAAGGATGGAGGAAACAATATAGAGCTGATGCCACGACATGTCCAGCCTCTGTAACTCAGTGCACTCTCTAATTCAGCATTTTGTTCGTCTGTTGATCTGAAAAAATGTGTTCCTGAGGTTTGCTTTCCACATTCTACAGCACAGTAGTAAAGTTCATACTTTTACTCTACTACATATTGTAAATGGTAAACCATGAGCTGAAAGGGAATGTGATATACGCCTGTAGTATCAAAGTTAAACCTGTTCTGCATTAGCTGATTTTTACAGATTACCAATCGATGGAGCTTGACGGGAACACAGTTAATAAGTAACGTCTATTTATGTCACTTGTTTTCATTAAAATCTTAAACACCAAGGCCACGGCTGAGAGTTCAGGGGTGTGAACACTTAACAAAGAAACGTTTTTACACTGACGTGTGTGTTTTGTGCCAAAGAGTAAAGCTGAAGTTTTATATTTTCTTTGCTCTGGGTTGTGTTTTTGGGTCAGAACCTGCACGTTCTGAATCATCACAACAACATACTGTTGAGAAAGGCTCTGTTCTACGGCTTTATTTTTAGTTGTAAGTAGAGTTTAAAAAAAGTTTCCTTCTCTCTTCAGCTCTCCTTACAGAAATAGATATTACAACATCTTTAATACGTCACAAAATGATTCACGTGATTGAAAAACGAACTACACCACGTACAGTCATTTTGTTGAGACTCAAAACTAAAACCACTCCCCAACTTACTACACGTAATTAACTAAACTAACAAAATTAAAAATAAAAGGATAAACTGAAACTTATTTATTCATAGTGAAAACAGAACATGTTACCTGGGAGCACCGTCAGCTCCACAGCTGCTTCATTATTACAGAAGTATGTTCCAGCGTCTGAGACGGCAGCTCTGCTGATGTGAAGTGACTTATCTGCTGATGAACTGTATCGTTTCAGTGGGTCATGAATGTGTCTTATGTCTCCGTCTCCATCAACTGTAAGTATGTCAACTCTGTTTCCGTTTGTCTCTCTGCTCCACGTCACTTTACCCTCCACAGGGTGAGGACATGGCAGAGTGACGGAGTCCTTCTGCCTGATTATTTTATGCTTTTTCTCTGTAAAAGAAAAACATTTTTCAATAAATTTACCTGTTTTAAGAAAAGCAGTATTTCTGCTATTGTGAGCAACTCTGATCTATGTTCACCATTAGAGACAGAATAACATCAATATGTCCAATGCAGTGGAAACACATTGAAGAAGGCCACTGCAAAATAAATAAAGTTGGATCCCTGACTGTCCTCTACCTGGTTCTACCAGAATCCATCCATCCATCGTCAACCACTTATCCTGCATACAGGAGCCAATCCAAGCTGACATCGGGCGAAAGGCAGGGTACACCCTGGACAGGTCGCCAGTCCATCGCAGGGCCACACATAGACGAACAAACACTCACACTCACACCTAAGGACAACTGAGGGTCACCAATCAACCTAGTCCTTGTTGACATATTCAGCTAAGCTTCAAAGTAAGCTTGGCCGTCTGTAGTTTACTTATGAAGCTGCTACATAAATCTAATATATTAAAACTAAGGTTCTCCTTTTGTGTGGCCGTGAAAGTTAAAAAGACAACCTTTAGTCTCCTCAAACTAACTGTGATCGTTCATTTTCAGCGTCAGTGTTCAGCAGCCAAATACACAGCAGAGCTGTTGACATTAACCTGCGTTAATATTAACATTTTAAAATAATTATATCAGCAGAGCAGAAGCTTGAACATGACTGCTGGATAAAATAAAAAACTTAAGTAAAGTTCTTACCTGCACTGACATTACAGCACAGAACAAAGGCTAACAGGCAGCTGTAGATCTTCATCCTCATCCTCACACAGACTGAAGTGACTGATCAAACAAACACTGTTTAATTCTGAGAAAAGGATGTGTAAACCGGACATTATCGTCTTTGTCTTCTTGTGGTTAATGCCCACTGATGGTTAAGGTTATTTAAATATAGAGCATGATCAAACTTCCCTCCATTCTGTGCCAGTACAAGAAAGAACCTGAAATAACTGACTAAAAGACAAAGACATGATCACCTTATGAAGCTGTTATAACAAACATGGCAACAAACAGTCGACTACTTCCACAGAGCAACATTAGCATCCCATTGGAGAGGAGTTTGTGTCCATAACAGCTGAAAAAGGCAGAGAGCAGAGATGCTAAACAGGAAAACCACCTTTACACATAGAGAGCTAACCACACAGACAATAACGTCACGATCTAATGATGGCGACCTGTCGGAAAACATCCAGCTTGTTGTTAGCTGAGAACTGCTTGGTGTTTGTCTTAAACTGGCTGCAAAATGTGACCACAGAAAGATGACTGCATGTCACAGTCTCCTTTTAAGGCATTTGAAGTCCACATGAATACTGTGGAAGAAAGCC